>NW_020289987.1:272651-554075 GCF_003144245.1 Jaminaea rosea | reverse complement strand
AGCCCAGAAATAGATGAGCTATGGTGCACCAGACCAGGGGACGCACACAACAACCAACACAGACAGGCTTCCCAGCCCAGAAATAGATGAGCCTTCCTGCTGTTGCGCGTTGAGCGTCGAGCGGAGGTTGAGCTGCCCGTGGTCGGAGCGGATGGCCCAGCTGAGCCTGCTGCTTTCGCTGCCCTACGTTGCTGCTGGAGCAGGGTGAGCGGCGTGGCTTGGGCACGGCGAGGCGGGCGCGTGGAGCGCTTCGGTCGAGAAGAGGCAGCAGTCGTCGTCGGAGCGGTGCGTTTGGGCCTTGAAGCTGCTGGCTTCGAGGCCGTCGTCTTCGCTCGCTTGTTGTTTGGCTGCCCCGCAGGTGTCGCTGTCGCTGTCGCCTTCGCATTCGCCGATGCGTTCGCCGTCGCTGATGCTGACACCGTTGCTCGCGTCCCGCTCCTTGCCTCGTCCATCTCCTCGTCTGAGTCTTCGATGACTATTGGCTCATCTTGAGGAGGAATCTGAGGCGTCTTTTGCTGGAGAGACTTCGACTGTGCGATTGCTGCCTGCGCATTTGTTGCGGCTGGCGGCGTCGTCCTTGACGAAGTTCCAGAAGATGATGATGATGCTGACCCGAGAGGAAGAGAAGATCCGCCGCTTTTTGATGCTCGGGCCGCTGGGGGCCGCATCAGCGTGGCGGAAGAGCCAGCAGGGGTGACGGGACGAGCCGCCCGGGAGGTAAACGTAGTGGCGGCAGCGGCAATCTCAGGGGCAAATGCCGCCTGGACGTGAGCCGCATTCTCGCGCGCCACCCGTAGCTTCTCCGCTTCACTCACTCGCGCCGAAAAAGGAAGAGAGTTGATATTTAGGGAGCGAGCGAGGGCTGAGGGCGTGGGCGTGGGTGCAGTAGAAGCTGCCTTCGCCGCCGAGCCAGATGAAGAAGACGAAGAAGAGGAGGCTGCCGCAGGGAGCTGCGTCGTGCCGCTTGCTGGACCCGCTGTTGTAGCGTTGTCAGCCGGGCTCGCTGCTTGCTCAGCAGGCAGGGGAATGATGGTCACCGCGGCCAGATAAGTCTGCACAGTGGCAGTCTCTACTTCGCCGGTGGGACGGGGGAAAGAGACCTCAAAGCTACCGTGGCTGCACCACGAGTGCTCGAGGTCGTCGTCGTCGACGAGCGAGCCGGTCACGTCGCTCAGTCCGGCGCGGGTTGCGCACGGGCTGGGCTTGACGGTGCCCTTACGCCAGCGACGAACGGGAAGGCGGAGATTGAGCCCTGTTGCGGGCGGGTCGATGTTTGCCGGGATCTGTACGCAGTAGAGTGTGCCGCCTATCTCGTCATGGCAGCATCGTGCTGGCATGGTCGAGGGCGGCTTTGACGAGTTACTTTTTGTTTCTTGCTTGGTATCTCGTCTTGTTGTTGGTGGTGAGGAGGGAAGGGAGTACATGGCTGTATGCGAGCCTCAGCCACTGGCTTGACCATTCCTCCAGTTGCTAGTCCCTGGGCACAAGCTGCTGACATCGAAGTGAGCGCGTTGAATGATCCCTGGTGATCACTGGACAAGAAGACGAGAGCCTCCCCGCGACGCAGCTCTCCAGCAACCTCACGCTCAGCGCGGATTACCTCCCTCTTCTTCACCCTCCTCAGCTTGTCCACCTCCTTCTTCCTTGCCCTCCTCTGCGCATCCTTCGCCAGGATCGCAGCAATGCGCTCGTCCGAGCCGAGCGAGGAGGGACCAGCGGGCGTTGCCTCTTGCTGGGCGGAGGGAGGACGAGCAGCCGGGGCCGACGAAGTTGCTGGCGGCGCAGCCGCGCGGGGAAGAGAAGGCCCTGCCCGAGGAGCTTGAGGGGCGGCAGGGGGCGGTCGAGCCGCAGCTGGGCGAGTTGGCTGCGCGGAGGGGAGCGCTGGAGGAGCGCGAGCAGGGCGAGAGCAAGGCGGGTCCTGAGGAGGAGGAGGACCGAGGCGGGCAGCGAGGCTGAGAGGGCGCTGCGCTGCGTCGCAGGGCCCGTGGGAGGTCGGGGGGCGGCAGCGGGGACAGGCTGGCTCAGTGGGCACTCAACTCCCCAGCTGAAGAGGAAGGCCGCCTGTGCCCCCACCAGGTCAGCCTCTGCCGCCCTCGCCCTGTCCCGAGCCTGGTCCAGAGAGATGGCCAGGCCTTGGATGCGCAGCGCGTCCTGCTCCCATGGTGCTTGCGGGCGTTGAGCATGAGGAGGCAGTCGGGCAGGCCCAAGAGAAGTAGCAGCGGGCGCAGGGCCGCGCACAACCGAAGACCAGCCAGGAGCCCTGCCTGCGAGGGTGCGAGGCGGTGATGGGCTTGCTGGTGGGGGCTGGGCTGCACTGTGGGGCGGACGAGCGGGCGGACGGGCGGGCGGACGGGCGAGCGGGTGGCGCCGATGTCGCCGCTGCTTAATTGTGCCGGCGTTGAGGACGCGGAGGAGCTTGAGGGGATCCTCAGGGGGCCCAGCTCCCTCTCGGGGCTGCTGTCCTCTCTCTTTGCAGCGCCGGGGCGACGAGTCTTGGAAGTGACGGGCGTGAAGTCGTGAGTCCTCGCAGAGGTGATGCTTGACGTGCCTCGCGGCTAGCTGTGCGTGATCGCTTGCTTGCTGCTGTTGAATGGCAGGCTCGTTGTATCCATGCTCTTTCTTGGATGGGAGAGACTTATCCTGCGTGGCACACGAGCAAGCGAGGGGAGAGGGTTGAGATGAGTATATGCCATCACGTCCACTCGTAGCCGGCTGGACTCGCGACTCACCTGCGTCCTCTCCTTCTACCCGCGCAGCCGCCTCGGGTCGTCTCGCATGGTGCCACTAGACCTGACCGCTTCCTGGGCTTCACAACCTGTCGTGGAGAGGTGGCGGTGAGGATCAAGGTGGTGAGCTACTGAGCGCTGCGTCTCCCGTAGCGGGCTCCTCGTCTGTGCACTTACCTTCTTCGCTTCCTTCCTTCTACGTCCTGGCTGCCTCGCACCAGTCACCCTCGCCGCGTCCCGGGCTTGGTGTCCTACTGCGTAGAGAGTGGGTGCGTATGGATGTGAGTACATGCTACCACAAACCGTAGCAGAGTGCTCCGCCTCGAGACTTACGTTCTTCGCTTCCCTTCAGCCGGCTGGTGATGTGGAGGACGGCTTTGCCCTCACCGCATGTCGCTCGCGGGGGGCGGATGATATTGGCGTCGATGGTGATGGTGACGGTGGTGGTGGCGATGAGGATGATGGCGGGTAGGAGGGTGTAGGTGGTGTTGGGGACAGGGGGGGCCGCCCCGCTACCGCGGGCTGCACGTTGACTTCTTGTCGTGCGTCTCGATGCGATGTTGGTGGTGGTGTCTGCTGATGAGGGGGAAAGGGGGGATGAGGAGAGAGAAAGGGGGAGGGGGACGTCGGCGAGGTGGGTTTAAGTACCCTTCGAGGACGAGGAGTAGAGGCGGGGGAAGGGGACGAGGGGCGGGCGGAGAGGTTCGTCGTGATTAGGCGGGTAGACGAATCACCTCACACTGATTAGCCCGCACCAATCTCGAGCGACGACTCCGCACTTTTCAGCCCCATCCAGCACCCTTCCGCACCCACCACCACATCACATTCAGCCCAACCCATGTTGGCTCCGCACTTTGCTGCCGCGAGCGTCGACTCGACGAGCAGACGACGAACGTGAGCGGCTCGCTCGCTGGCTGTGAGGCAGCGACGAGACTCCGCACTTTTCAGCCCTGCCCAACATCCCTCCGCATCCACCATCAAATCACATTCAGCCCACCCCCTCTTGGTTCCGCACTTTGCTGCCGCGAGCGATGACTCGACGACCGGACAACGGACGACGGCGGCCGGCTCGGTCGCTGGCTGTGAGGCTTGGCAGCGTGCCGATGCGGAGGTGTGGCGTCGCTGCGGCGTCGAGTCGAGTCATGGAGCTGATTGGTCTGCGTGAATGGATACGAGTGTGATTGGGGTGATGGGATGATGATGATTGGACACGAGAGTCGAGCATCGAGAGTGGTCCTCCAGATCGCCAGGCACGCACGGACGGACAGATGGGCCGGCGTGCAGCGGAAGGGCGGAGCAGGCGGAGCAAAGCCTCAGCGGGCGTCGCAGGATGCAGGGTCTGCTTGTGCTCTGCTCTGTTTACCTCAGCTGCATCCCCTCGCCCCGACGCAGGCAGGCAGGCAGGCAGGCAGGCAGGCAGGCAAGCTGAGGCGGACTAGCGTAGCGTAACGTGGGCCCCTCCGTCGACCTTAGCCTCTCCCGCGTTCCTGAGCAACACCAACGTCGCCTCTGCCTTCACTCAACTTGAGAGATCTTGCGGCCAACCGACAACATGTCGCCCGCAGTCGCCTCTTCTTCTTCTTCTTCTTCGCGGAAGCCGCCTCTCCGCGTAGCCATCATCGGGGGTGGTCCCTCCGGACTCGTGACGGCCAAGACTCTCCTGGACGGGGCGAGTAGGTGGCGAGAGGAAGGCTTCGAGGTGGAAGTGAGCCTCTTTGAGCAGGAGAAGGAGGTAGGCGGGACTTTTCGTGCGTATGTGCGGCGCGCAGATGGAAGACGTGAGAGCTGACCAGAGAGCCCCCCCCTCCCCTTTGCGGCGCACCAGGGTACCGCAGCTATGCGCACGCCTCCCTCGTCTCATCCAAACAGCTCACGAGCTTTTCGGACTTTCGCATGCCATTTGCGCACAATGACCACCTGACTTTACCAGAGTACTGCGACTACCTCTCGGCGTACGCGCAGCATTTTCGCCTCCCGGAACGATGTAAACGTTGGGCGCTTGGTACGCGGGTGGTGCAGGTGCGCAGGGCGAGGGAGGAGGAGGATGGGAATCACGTTGTGACCTGGCAGGGCGGCGAGGTGGAGAGCGCACATTTCGATGCTTTGGCGCTCTGCACGGGTCTGCACGTCGAGCCTAGCGTGCCGGAGATTCCTGGGCTCCCCCACGTCAGTACGGCGGGCGCGAAGGGGAGCAAGCGGGGTGAGAAGGAGCAGGAGTACACGCCACCGAACCTCACGCCGGATCAAGCACGTATCACGACCCTGCACAGCGCCACGTTCAAGGATCCGGCCATCTTCACGGGCAAGCGCGTGCTCATCATGGGGACAGGGGAGACGGGAATGGACCTCGTACGTACGACCACGCTGCCTCGCACCATCCCAAACGCTGACCCTCCCCCCGCGCGCCCGCACAGTCCTACCTAGCAGTCAAAGCTCGCGCCTCCTCAATCGTCCTCTGCACTCGCGGCGGGTTCCTCTCCTTCCCCGCGGTCCTCTCCGACTTCACCGTCCTCGGCCAACGCTTCGAGGGAAAGCTACCCATCGACGGTCTCATCTCCAACCTCTGCGAGACGGCCTACGTCCACCCCTGGATCGGGGCTTCACGCCTACGCTGGTTCGTGAGCGATTTCGGGCTGCGCAACGTAGTCCTCCCAGCCTTGACGGGTACGAAAGCTGGTTGTTCCCAGTGGGTCGGGGAGCTCCCGCCGGAGAAGCAGGGGAGGGCGTACGTGTTTCTCAACAAGAGCGCAAAGGCTATGCCGTACATCAATCGGCCTTACAAGAAGAGATCCAGGTGGGCAGAGCGATTCGCCGAGTATCTCAACCCGCCCGACTACACAGAGGAGGAAGTCGGGATCGATCTTGCCCCCTTTCCCTCGCATGTCACGCCAGAGGGGGAGGTGGTGTTCACGCGCAACGGCAGGAAGGAAGATCTGCGCATGCGCGAGAAGCTCCGCGAAGAGCCCTTCAAGCCAGACGTGGCCGTCTATGCTACCGGGTACTCTCAGTCATTTCCCTTTCTTACCGACGACTATCCACTGCCCCGCGAGGCCGACGTGCGAGGCGTGTGGAAGCGGGACGATCCGAGCGTAGCCTTCATCGGTTTCACCCGACCGGGCGTGGGGGCCATCCCTCCTCAAGCGGAGATGTGCGCTCAGCTCTGGTCGCTGGTCCTCGCTGGGAAGCTGAGCCCGCCGAGGGGGAAAGGGCATTACAATCTCCTCCAACCGGCCGAGGCCCGCATTACGTACGGGGTGGACTATTCGGCTTACGTCTCTCAGTTGGCGAGGGATATGCACAGCGATCCGGGACTGTGGGAGCTGTGGCGCGATTATGGAGTCAAGACGATGCTGTGCTACGCGTTGGGGGCCGCTTTCACGGTCTTCTATCGATTGGAGGGGCCGTGGAAGGACGCGCGAGTCAAGGAGACGGTGGAGCGCGAGCTGTGGGATACGATTGTGAGGCGTGGAGTGGGTGGAAACTTGATGATGGGCGTGATCCCGATGGTGAGTGCGCGCGCAGAGGGTGCGACAGCGACCACCTACTGACATCGCGTTCGCCCCGCGCGCACGCAGATCTTCTACGGCTGGCTCAACGCCCTCGCCTGGCTTCTCGAGCAGGTCCTCCACCTCGCCCTCCTCCCTGCCCGCGTGCTCGGCGTGGTAGAGAAGGAGAGCGCCCCTCCTGCCGCCCTCGTAGACGTGCGCAAGCGTCGTTGATCACCGCAGGCGCGCGCGGCGGTTTGTGTTGAACATTAGCTCTCATTCGATGTCTATATATCAAGTCGTGTCCCACGGGTGGTGTTGAAAACCCTCTACGTCGCGCAACCCTCTACGCCTGCCTCATCGCGCGCGCTCGCTCACATCACCTTCTGCTTGGGGAAAGCGAGCACAGGCCCATTCTGGCCAATGCACATGGCGCCCAACTTCTGCCCCACGCTAATGGCCTCTTCGATGCTCTTGCCAGCCACGCTCGCGCCCAGCACACCACCAGCAAAAGCGTCCCCAGCGCCGTTGGTGTCGACGATGTCCTCGACCTTTTGCACGGGGAACGTCTTCGTCTCCTTACCGCCCTCCTGCGCAAGAATCGTAGGCTCGGCGCCGTGCGTGATAATGACGGTGCGCTTTGCGGCGCTCTTGTTGGGCGAGTCGGCAATGTGCTGCGCAATGGCGGCAAGGTCCTTTGTGTTGGGGAGCTTGTGCGCTTCGGCATAGGCTTCGGCTTCGGTCTCGTTGCCAAAGACGAGGGACGAGTAGGGGAGGATCTCGTCGAGTTGGGCGCTGAAGAATTGCGCGATGAAGGGGGCCGAGATGTTGATGGAGAAGATCTGTGTGCGCCGTGAGGGCAGCGTAAGGGTCAGCTCAGTGATCACGACCACGCTGTCTTTTTAGTGCCTGTGCGCACCTGCTTGTTCTCCGCGGCGTGCTTGGCGAGGATCATGGCCGACTCGAGGCCGTGCGTGAGGAAGTAACCCTCCATGTAGGCGTACTTTGCCCCCTTGATGAGCTGCTGAGCCTCGGCCGTCTCGAGGTGGTCCTTTGTGAACTTCTCGGCCGCACCCAAGTTGGTGCAGAGCGACCTGTGGTGTCCCGTAATGACGACGGCGCACGAGCCCGTAGGAGTGCCCTTGATGACCTGGTAGACGCTCTTGAGACCCTCACGCTCGTTGGCGCTGCGCTGTTGCTGAGCGAGGTCGTCCTCACCGACGGCACCAAAGTAGGCCGTCGAGTTGGCAGGGAGGACGTACTGTGCGCAGCGGGCGGCGTTCTGCGAGGCACCGCCGGCAATGTAGGTCACCTGGTGGTTCTCGGCAACGTCCTTGTAGATGGGCATGTGCTCGGGGCCGGCGAGGATGGCGTCGTTGGCCTTGAGGTTGTACTGCGAGGGGTCAGGGAGAGAGGCGCGAGGCGTCAGTGGGTGTGTTGGCGTGACGTCTGTTCACGCGGCGCCTCACCTTCTTGAGAAGCTCCTCACCGCCGTCGCGGGCCTGCATGTCGAGGCTGTGAGAGCGGGTGCGAGGACGTGGTGTGGGTCAGCAGCCAGATCCTGCTCCTGCTCACTCGCGGTGCTCACAGAGGGTTGCCAATGGCGATGAGCTCGTACTGTCCAGTCATGGTTGCGAATTAGTCGTTGTTGGTGATGGTGAAGAAGCAACCGTTGCTGTCAGTCCCGCGCCGAGTGTTGCGTCCCACGCCCAACCAACCAACTTCTTCTCGCCGGCCCCTCGCCGAGCCCGGCCAGACACACGCCCGCCCCGCCCTGAGACCACGTGGGAGCTTGCGTGCGTGTCAGACCTCCACTCCGCGCCGCCCCGTCGACGATGGCTTCTCCGTCTGGTACGAAGGGCGGCGGATGATGAACAAGCAAGCAGGCATCGGCAAGGTAAGCGATGGCGAGTATGATTGCAATGGTACGGTCGAGCAGATGAGGCTGCGCACGCTCGCAGAGAAGGCGACGGCGCACGCTCGTAGAGGGAATGACGGGGGTCGCCAAGCGTTGAGTAGTGCCCGGCGATACGTCATGCTCATCCGCGACGGTAATCTTACAATCTTACAATCTTACCATGTCCATGGAGAGCTCACTATCTGCCTAGCAGCGTTCGCTCTTGGTGCCCTCATCGTGTGCTCTCTCTTCGCGCTCCGCCGTCCCGCGTCTCTGGTCCGCGAAAACCACGGTCGTAGCAGCGGGCACACAGAGTGGAGGAGGCGGCAGAGCGACGGTCCGGCGTCTGCTGTCGTGCGACATTTTGTGCCCGCCCTCAAGTCGTGAGCGAAGCCTACAAAAAGGCGAATCACCCCCGATCCCAGCCTCTCTCACACCCACGCACACTCTCACACACGCACACACACACGCGCACACACACGCGCACACACACGCACACACACTCAACTACATCACCATGTCTTCCAGCATCCCCAAAGAACACCGCGCCGCCGTCGTAGAGAAGAAGGGCGCCCCCCTCACCGTCAAGACTGTCCCCACGCCCACGCCCAAGGACCACCAAGTCCTCATCAAGGTCTCCGCCTCGGGCGTATGCTTCTCGGACCACTTTGCCGTCGAGGGGGTAATGGGCACCCCCTTCCCCTACACTCCCGGTCACGAAGTCGTCGGTCACCTCGTCTCTAAAGGCTCCGGCGTATCTGACGAATACAAGGAGGGCTCCCTCGTCGGACTCGGCTGGAACGGCGGTTACTGCCACCAATGCGAGGCCTGCCGTAAAGGCGAGTTCTACTCGTGCCACTCCTTCCAAGTCACGGGAGTTACGGCTCACACGGGCGGCGGCCACCAGGAGTATGTGCTGGCCCACTGGACGGCCGTCGTCAAACTGCCAGAGAACACCGGCATCTCCCTCCCCGAGATGGCCCCTCTCCTCTGCGCGGGTTTGACCGTCAACGACGCTCTCCGCCACGGCAAGGCCAAGGCGGGCGACGTGGTCCTCATCCAGGGCATCGGTGGTCTTGGCCACCTTGCATTGCAGTTCGCGCGCAAGGCAGGTTTCCACGTCGTAGCCGTGAGCGGCAGTGAGAGCAAGCGCGACCTCGCCCTTCAGCTGGGCGCGCACGACTACTTCGCGGCCAAGGACGCTTCAAAGATTAAGGAGAAATACGGCGGTGCCAAGCTGGCAGTCGCTACTGCCCCTTCTGCGGCGAGCATTGGACCCTTGCTCCCCCTCCTTGCGCGCAACGGTGATCTAGTCATCGTGGGAGTGCCTACGGACGGCAAGAACTTCGAGTTCGACCCATTGGCCATGGTGACTCAGCGCCTCAATGTGCGCGGCCTTACGTGCGGATGCAGTATCAACAACGAGGAGCTCGTCAACTTTGCTGCTCTGGGAGACAACAAGGTCAAGGCTATGGTGCAGACGTATAAGCTGGATGACGCCAACAAGGCGTACGAGGAGGTCATCAAGGGCAACCCGAAGTTCAGGAACGTCATCGTGTTCGAGTAGGCGGGCAGCGGGGGCGTGAAGCGATTCTTGCCACAATGTAATGCTGCGTGATACAATTAGCTCTTGCGCGATATCGTGTCGTGTCTACACCTCCCTCCCACCCTACACGGCAGGCGTCGCGGCTGCGTCGCCCTGCCCCTCACCGCCCGCATCGATCCACCTGACAATGCGGCGCCAGCATTCCCCCCTCTCCGGCTCATGCCAGGGGAAAAGCAGCAAATCGTGCACCCCATCCCTCACCTCGTCGAGGTACACCGTACGCTTCTGCGGCGCTCCGCCCGCTCCTGCCGCTGCCCCAAAGTAGTCGTCAGTCCCCGCGCCCGCATCGTCATCGCCTTCGCGCTCGTGATCGGCGTCGGCATCGTGATCTCCGTCCCCTGCAAAACGGAACGCACCGATGGACCCGGGTGTGGGCAGGTTGGAGCGACTCTGCATCCGCATGAAGGCGCCCCCGCTCGAAAGGGGCACCATGGGTGGGCGGAGGAGGGAAGAACCTGCCTTGGGCTTGCCGTTGGGCGTGGGCATGGGGACGGAGAGGGCCGTCATTGTCGGGACCTTGGATACGGCGGGCGCCGTGTGTGGCTGCTGATTAGCTCCCTCCTCTCGCTCCTCGCGCTCCTCGCGCTCCTCCTTGCCCGCCTCGACCGGCGCAGACGAGCCATGCTTGGCCCCCGGCGTCGTAGGCGCCTCTCCCGGCTGTGCAGCCACATCTCTTTCCCCCTCCTCCGCGGGATCAGGAAGGGCCACGACCGTATTGATGTGCCCGGACTCGTCGCGCTGCGGTAGGGCGACTTCTGCCTTCTTCCTCTGCTCCTCGCCTTCCCTCGCCCTTCCCTCTTCCTGCTCCGCGCCCGGCTCCGCGCCCGGCTCCGCGCCCGGCTCACCCGCATCGCGCTCCGCGCTCGGCCACAACGAAATCTCATGCTCCATCGGCCTCGGATAGCTCAACCGCGCCGCCAACTCGTACGGATCACTCCCCCTACTCAACGCATCCCCAACGTAGCGCGGTACCCTCCTCCTCGTGCCCGCAGCCATGCGATGCGCGAGTGTCAGGTGCTGATCGTAGCTGATCTCTCCCGACCCGCTAACAATGTACGTCTGCCCGGGAAAGCCCCTAAACCCCCAGTCCGGCCCATCTCCGCCTTGCGAAGGAGGGAGCTGGAGTGAGCAAGAGGAGAGGTACGGATTGCGATACGCTTCGCGCGCGGGGAGGGCGCCGAGGAATGCTTGGACGGCCGTGTTGCGGAAGGCGGTCGAGTTGGAGATGATGTCCACTTTGCGGTTCATAGCGGCGCTACTGAATGGATTTGGGCGATGTAGAGGGCCGGCATGAGAGCGAGAGATGTCCGCCCAAGGGGAGAGGAGTAGGCAGGCACCGGGAACCTCTTCGACTCGCTCGTCGCGTAGGTAGCGACACAGGGCTAGCGCGAGATTGCCCCCCGCCGAGTCGCCTGCGACGACTATGTTCCTCGGCTTGAAGCCACAGGTGCGCACCAGGTCGAGGTAGCCAGCGAGGGCGTCGAGGAGGGCAGCTGGGTACGAGCCTAGCCGCGGGCGATGTGGAACTGATAGCCTGTAGTCGAGGGAGAGGGAGCGCGTGCATCGATTCTCCGGCTTCGATCTCGCCTCACCGCTCCGATAGAGCTCGTCGAGGTAACGCAGCACCTCGGTATTCACCGCAGCAGTCACGTCCTTTTCGTGCGCCGTCCCAATCCAGTACGCCCCGCCGTGCAGGTGGTATACGACCTTCTCATCCACCCCTGCAGCGCGGCCTACACCCACCGTCGTTCGACCCGGCGGGGAAGCTTGGGAAAGACCCTCAGCTGGCCCGCCGGGCACGCAGCTTTCACCGGGTAAAGGCTCGCCGTACCAGAATCCGCAGGTTCGCACGCTTGAGATGCCCTGCTGCTCTGCTGCGCGTTTGAGCTCGCCGCGTACTTCGGCCTCTGGCGGCGGGGAGATCCAGACGAACTTGCAGCGCAGCGTCGAGGAGTGCGGGACGGCTTTGGAGAGATCGCGGCTGAGGTTGGTGTGTGTGCGAAAGGTCAGGCGCGTTCCGTGACGATAGAGGCGGACGAGGGTGGAGCGCTTCCAGCTGCGGGCGCGGGGCGAGACGTGAGCATGTCAGAGCAGATACGCGGGGTTGAATGCGTCGCGCGGACTCACGTCCACGATGGTCTTGCCCTCCATCTCGGCAGGATCGAAGCGATGGCAAAGTAAGGCAGAAAGATCAGACCGACTGAAAGCCCAAAGTAGACCTGGCGCAGCGCGGGCCGGGATTGAAGCTCGGTCAGCCCATCATCTCTACCACTCAATCTACACGCCGCCGCCGCCGCCGCCACTCCTCACCATGTAGAGCCACTTCCACGGCCTCCTAGCCCAAATCGGTTCCTCCTGCAGAAATTCGCTCTCCCTCCCACTCCCCTGCCCAGGGAAATGCACCGTAGGCAAGATAGACAACTTCTTGATGTCGGGGCGTAGCTCGTGCAGATCAATGAGGCGCGTAGGCTTCAGCCGGGCCAGACCGTGAGCGTGCGAATGCGAGCGAAGCGACTCCTCCTCGCCATCCTCTACTGCCTGCTCATCTACGAGACCCGTTCGCGATCGCGCCGTCGAGGAGCGAGAGGGGCGCGCAAACTCGCCGTCAGACCCTCGCGTTGATCTGCGGCTTGGCCGGCGGGAATGCGGCGTGTCCCGGCGATGTGGCCGATGCGAGGCGGTAGTGGACGTCAAACCCTCCTCCTCTGCACGCTGAGGTGGGGAAGGAAGGCTCGAGGGTCCCGCGACTACGACCGACTCGAGGCGTTCGAGGGGTAATCGCTCTTGAGGGGAGAAGGCGACGGAGAGGTGCTGCGAGCCGGTGGAGGGGGAGGTGGGGGAGCGAGGAGTGACTCTTTCTCCGTCGCGACCGGACGAGGACATGGTGGTGGTGGCGAGACGCGCGAGGCGGTGATGATCAAGGGGAATCGATGGAATGGGAATGAGAATGAGAAGGGGAAGGAGCGCCGAGCGGTAATGCAATTGCGGCCCGCCCTGCATCTCAGACGCACGACGACGCCATCCATCTCGATTCTCTCGAGGCGGACTGAGCGGCTTCGACTCAAACTCAGCTCGGGCGGCGGCACGCCCTTAACTCAAATAACCAGATGCCGCCGCTACGAGGGTTCAATCATTCGACGATGAGCGGCAGTCGCAACACGGGCGCCAGATATCACACATCGCATCGCCCGCTATCAAGGGTAGCTGGCGCCCACGCTCGCCTTCAATCCTCGATCGAAGAGAGCATCCCGTCCACACTGACTCGCATACACCGCTGTGGCATCATGCCCTACCCCTCCCATAACGCAGACTTTGTGCCTGAACGTCACCCCACCCACTGGGCTGACGCGCGACTTCAGATAGTCGTACCCAGTGTATCGGCTCACATCCTCTCGCGCACCCGCTCCAGCCAGAAGAACGCTGTACGCCCAAGCGGCATAGTTTCTCTCCCTTCGATTCACGCCCCCCTGCGAGCGAGGAGCGCACCCCTCATCCCCACCAGGGAAACGCGACTCCGTATCCCTATCTCCGATCAAAATCGTAACGTCCCTTCCCGCCCACCCTCTGAACGCAGCCTCCTCCCCGCCTCCGTCCCGCTCAGCAACGTAGCGCGGCATACCCCCGCCCTGCCTCGTCCACTGGAAGGGGTAGCGCCCTGCCCCAGGGCAGGCAGTTCGGTCGTACTCTCGAGGCCTCACGTCAGAAAAATACGTCGTCTCCGGAGCATTAGCTAGGATGTATCGCGTCCTATGCCCTGCCGACTCGGGTGAAAGGACAGACCAGCGTTGCACCATACTCGCCCCTGCGGAGTGGCCTGCCCAGACTATGGTGTGCAGCGCAGGGAAACGAGACCGGTCCGTAAGTGCTGCGAGGATTGCTTCGTACGTGCGGAAGCTGGAGCACGACGAGGCAAAAGGGGAGACAGAGTCGTACCCGCCTGCCCAGGTGACCTCGCCGTCTGCCCAGGCGAGGGTTTTGTCCGGCGAGTAGTAGCGCGACCGCGGAGCCGTCGCTACGTGGAAGGCGGGAGCGATCACGACTGCCTCTTGGTCGCCGACGACGTTGTGCACCGCGGCAAAGTCGACGTCGAAGTGCGCACCCGTACCATGCTGCGTTATGTATGCCGTTGTGGCGTGCGAGGTCTGGTTTGGGTGGGCCCACCCGGAGTTGACAAAGGCGGGGACCACGCCTGGGGATGAGCCGCACGGGCTTAGATGGATGAGAGAGGCGCCGCGAGGCAGAGAGACATGTCGTGCGCTCGCGACAGCCATCATGGCAGAGACGAGGAAGATGAGAGGTGGGAAGACGCTGAGGTGTCGCATAATGTGGCGTGGCGAGGCCAGGCGAGGCCAGGCGAGATGATGCGAGGAGATTGAGATGGTGATTAGATGGGAGGGATGAAATGAAGCCTTGCGCTCATACAGGACAGGAGAGATGCATCCGCAAGTCTCAAGGTCAGCTCGAAGTTTCTCAAGCCGAATGGCACAAAGCCGACAGCCGTGGCGGGCCGTACCGTACCGTACCGCACCCGCTTCCCTCTTCCGCAGCGGATCGCGCTCCTAGTCATTCCTCGCACGGTTAACTTCAAACATCGCACATCCCCGAGCCCGCCGTGTCATCAAGTCTTGATTGAGGAGGATCAGGACAGGGGGCTTGTTCATTCGTGCTCCTCGCGGTGATTGGCACGCCGCGAGGCGAGGCGAGGCGGGACGGGTGGGTGCAAGGCAGCGTCGAATTGCTGCGAGTCAGAGGGAAGGAGGCTGGGCGGCGGGAGCGCGTCTTCTCACGACGGGACCCACTCAAAGGCAAGCGCAGCGCGGGGTTAATGTGCCCATCGATTCTTCGATTTCACTCATTGATTCATTCCAGAATTGTAGCCCTAATATCACGACTCGCTTCTTCCTACATATTTGGCAACCTTCCCGGTTCAACTCGCGCCTCTCGCCCACCTACGTCTCCCTCGGGTCCAACCAAAGCTTGACCCCGCTCACCCCCTCCTTAAGCCTGTCCAAGCCCTCATCCAACCCCTTCAGTCCCCCCTCAATCTTCTCCATCCTATTCGGCTTGTAAAGCCCCTTACCAACCCACCCGTCCTCTCCACTAATCGCAGCAATGAAAGGCGGGCAAATACCCTCATGGTCCGGATGTTTATTGAAACCCATCACCGCTCGTACCGTTACGTCTGGGTTTGTGAAGTTTTGACTCTCCGTACCGGGGATAACGGAGATGTAATGGCTGGCACCTTGGCCCTGACCTTCCTTGTTGGCTTCTTGGAGAAGACCTACACCGAGCTTGTACGTCTCGTCCGACCCGATGGAGTCGTACACGGCGACCAAGGGGATACCGGCTGCGGCTTCGATGAACTGGTCGGGAGTGGCCGTATTGCGGTCTAGGACTGTGTGGGCGCCGAGGGATTGGAGGTGAGAGGAGTGCGTGGACGAGGAGGTGGTGATGATCTTGCTGAAGCCGGAGAGGCGGCACAGTTGGATGACGCTGCGTGGGTGAGGCGGCGAACGGGAAGTCGCACAGATGAGTCAGCTGGAGCTCGATCGTCTCGCGCGCGCGCGCTCAACTCACTATTGTCCTACGCTGGAGCTTCCCCCCAGTACAACGATGGCCTTTCCCTCGCCAGCCTTGTCTCCTCCTTCCTCCCATGGGCACGGGCGAAGAGCGAGGGCTCCACTCTCGTGATAGAGGCCGACGACGGCGACCATACTGGCCAGCTGGATGCCCGACGCCTCGGCATCACTGACGTTGGACGGAGTATGCGAAATGTGCTTCTCATCCAGAACGGCCTTGCCCTGGAAGGTGCTCGCATCGTTCTCTCCTAGGTAACCTTGGAAGAAGACTCGGTCCCCCTTCTTAAAGTTCTTTACTCCCTTGCCCACCGAGTGGACCACCCCGGCTGCATCGCCGCCGATTACGGCGGGGAGCGTGAAGGGGAAAGCGCCTGCGCGGATCTTCCAGTCCACAGGGTTGAGCGAGGTGGCTGTGATCTCGACGGAGACTTGGCCCTTCTCCGGCAGAGGGTTGGGACGCGATTGGATGTCGGCCTTGCCGTCGACCTTGTTGTAAAAGGCGGCTTTGTGGGTGAGGGACATGCTGGGCGAGTGACGCTTGGAGTGACGCTACTGGGGCTTTGATTGACTTGAGTTAATTGGTTCGAGTTGTGTGGGAAGAAAGGGAAGAAGTTAAGACGGACCTTCGCTCGGCCATTTTGTACCTTTGTCGGCGTCCTGTGGTTGGATTGAGTGAGCTGCTTGACAGCGGGGCAGCGGCAGCCGAGGATCATGACGAGGGCGGGGTGCGTGCGCGTGTGTGGAGGGCCTAGACGGATGCACGGCCTTGGCTTGACAGGTGAACGGGCATAAGCGCGGCGTAGACGCACCGCGCCACGTGGGATTTGATGAGGTGGCCCCTGCGTTCGCGTTCATTCCACTCCAAGTTGATGAACTGGACGCAGGCAGCGAGCGGGACTGGAGTTGCGTCTCGATTTTACGCACCAACACCAGCATTGCAACTTATCAGCAAAGATGTCGGACGATGAGGTGAGTGTCACCGTACGGCCGGTCGTCGTACGGCCGAAATGAGCTCAGCAGCGTGCTCAGCTCCTTACCCTCCTTTCTCGCGCCTGCAGTTCCTTATGGACGATGTAGCGGACGAGGTGCGTACCCACCTGGCTCACATCGAGGTGACGTGCTATATTGAGTGTTGCTGAGCTGATGTCGCTGTGCCCCACGCGCAGGACTACGACTTCGACTACGAAGAGGACGACGATGAGCAGGAAGCGGATGCTGATATCGAGAATATGTACTACAATGCCAAGAGTAAGTGGCGCGCGCCTGCCCCCACCCCCAGCCCTGAGGTAGCATATGCATATACTGATCTTGCCAACTCGCGCCGCGCAGACAAGAAGAGTGAAGACCCAGATGCCGCCATCAAGGACCTTCAGGCAGTCGTGGACAAGGAGGAGCCAAAGGGGGATTGGTAAGTTGCGCCTTGCAGGTGGCATACAGCCACTCACTCCCTCCTGCTAATCTTCATCGCTCTCCTCCGCTCTCGCTCCCTCGCAGGGGCTTCAAAGCCCTCAAGCAACAAACGAAGATCAACTTCCATCGTGGACGTCACGACGAAGCTCTTGCGTCATACACCCTCCTCCTCTCCTACACCAAATCCGCCGTAACCCGAAACTACAGCGAAAAGTCCATTAACAATATCCTGGACTATGTCTCTTCCTCCTCCACCCCTTCCTCCCACAACACCTCCTCCTCATCATCATCCGCCAACGCCGTACCCTTGGCGACAATGGAGCGCTTCTACCAGATCACGCATACAGCGCTAGAAGAGGCGAAGAACGAGAGACTAAGCGTCAAGACAGACTTGAAACTCGCTCGACTATGGTTGGCGCGCGCTGAGTGGGGGAGATTGGCAAAAAGCCTACGTGAACTCCGAGCGTACTGCACCACAAAGGAGGGGGAGGACGATCAGAGTAAAGGGACTATCCTGCTTGAGATCTTTGCACTTGAGATTCAGATGTATAGCGAGACGGGTGCGTAGATGCCAGACACCGCTCCGAGAGAGCAGAAGAGACGAAGCTGACCTTACCTCTCCGCACTTGTCCTCCGTGGCGCCCACGCAGCCAACTTCAAACGGCTCAAGGAGACGTACGACGCAACGCTCCAGGTCAAGAGCGCCATCCCTCATCCGCGCATCATGGGCGTGATCAGGGAGTGTGGTGGCAAGATGCACATGAGCGAAAGTGAGTCGTGCGCGGGAGCCAGCGAGAACGATCCCTTCCCTTTCCCGAGCATCACACTGATCGTTGCCTCTCGCTCCCATACGCCCCGCCTGCCTCGCCCAGAAAACTGGTCCTCAGCTCAATCCGACTTCTTCTCCGCATTCCGCCTATACGACGAAGCCGGCTCCCCTTCACGCATAACGGTTCTCAAGTACCTCGTCCTGGCCCACATGCTCATGGGCTCTAGTATCGACCCCTTTGACTCTCAGGAGACGAAACCCTACAAGTCAGACCCGGAGATAGTGGCCATGACCTCCCTCGTCGGCGCGTACCAGCGTCGCGAAGTTCACGAGGCGGAGCGAATTTTGAGGGACAACTCGAAGACGATCTTGGAGGACGCCTTTATCAGGCAGCACATCGCTGAGCTGTTAAAGGGGTTGCGAACGCAGTACCTCATTGACTTGATTGGGCCTTACACGCGCATAGACCTGGGATTCTTGAGTCGACAGCTCAACGTCTCTGCGCGGCAGGTAGAGGAGTTGCTCATGGCTTTGATCCTCGATGGGGTCGTGCAGGGTAGTATCGATCACGTCAATCAGCGATTGGAGTTGCACGCGGGCGGTGCGGCTAAGAGTCAGGGCAAGGGCAAAGGGGGGGCTGCGGCGAGGTATGCGGCTCTCGATAAGTGGTGTGGGGAGATTGGGCGTTTGGGGAGGACGATCGAGGAGAAACATGCGAGGGGACTGGGTGCTGAGCGACAGGCTATGGGGATGCCCATGGTAGGAGGGATGGGCATGTCGATGTGAGGGCGGTAAGAATGGGAGCAATTGGCTTCACGCCCAGCCGCCTGTGATGGTGATGATGGCGACGATTTCGCGGGTTGCTGTCCAGCTATTGCAGCCCGCGCGACTCCTTCGTCCCTCGCTCGACAGACCCCCCGAGCTAGCCTGTACTTGTATCCACTTCGTCTCTCTTCTCTCTTCACCTCGATAATCCACCATCGCCCGATGATCCACGCCCAGTCACCATGAGCGAACACGACGAGCCTGAGACGTCCACAAATAGCTGCGCTGTGTCTGGTCTCTGGCCTCAGTCTCACCACGCGGCACCACGAGCGGTCATCTTCTCGTTGAAATCGTGCTTCTCGTCGCACATTGCTGCTGCTGCTGCTGCCGTGTCTCGCACGAACGGTACGTTGGACCCTCATCACTCATCTGCCGTGCCGATCTGCGGGGATTGTCGTGGTGGCTGGCCGAGGGTGGGAAAGCCGCTCCTCCCTCGCTCGAGTTGGGCGGGGCGCGGCCTCCGAGTGCGGCGACCACTTTTGTTCGAGGCTGCGACATGCTCATTTCTCTCTGTCTTTCAAACGACGAACGAAGCCGCTAGCTAGCGACTGGAAATGAACTTGGGCGAGGCCAAGATTTGCCTTCTGTGCTGACAGGATGCGTACATGCGCGCGCGTGTGCGGCGTGGCTGGCTGAGGCTATGCCACGCCTCTGCCGTCGGCAGACCCTGTGCGCTGCGCTGCCGGCCGTGGAAAAAACGACGATGTGGGGTCCGGCTCAATTGTGAGGCACGCGAGCAGCGAGCGAGCCGTTCGCGACGTCAGACAGAGACAGCCACCCGCCTACAAACGCATCGATGCAGAGAGCAGCTAGAGGGTCTGCTCCGAATTTGGTCACCGTGTGGTGCAGCTACGAAAAGAAATGACGAACGCAACGCAGGGCCAGGCCAGGCCAGGGCAGAGCAGAGCAGGGTGTCGGGGATGGGATGGTGAGATCGAGCAGCGAGCAGCGAGCAGCAGTTAGCCGCTAGTGGGCGACGATGTGCACTTGGTGGATTGTCGCACCTCCTCTTCTCCCCTCTGTATTCGTTTCCTCTTCTCTTCGCTCCTCTCATTCGTTCCTTCCTTCATCCATTCATTCATTCATCCGACCACCTTCTCTAGCCTCGCCTCGCCTCGTCGCGCCGCGATGGACCACCTTCGTCGCGCCTCCCCTCTCCCAGGCTCCTCGGCCTTCTTCCCCTCCTCGTCAACCTCTGCAAGCACAGGCTCGTCCACATGCTGCAATAGCGACGCCGGCGGTCTTGAGGAGCAGCGTTCTTACGACATCTCGTCATCGCCAGGCAGCAGCAGCTATGGCGTTGCGTCACCGCCAGCCACGGACGAGGAGCAGGGAGCAGAAAAGGGACAATGTTACCACGAGTGGGCAGCATCTCGCCGGCACAAGCGCAAGATTTCGGACATGCCACGATTGCTCTCTCAGCGGCTGCAGCAGCATCTTCCAGCAGGCGCGGGCAGGGTGACGCCATCCAGGATGAGACTGGTGCTCAAGGTCCTCGCGGTCCTGACCGGCTTGCTGGTCCTCTCTGCCATGCTGCCCGCCACATCACCGCTCAGCGTGTGGTATCGCGGCGACTCGCTCAGACTCGCCGGGGAGACTGCGCGCTACGACTGGCGTAATGAACGGATGGCTTCTGGCAAGGGGTGGGGGTGGGGGCTCGCAGAGGGGATGAGGGATACGACGCCGCCGTCTGCCGCCAATCCACACTCCAACACACACGCTAGCTTGGGCTACGAGGAGGCTGCGACTCGTCCGCCCTTGGATATCCCGTGTCAGCTCGACGCGTCAGCCTTTGCCTCGCGGTACCGCCTCACCCCCAAATTCAAGTACTCCCGCAGATACGTCACCGCAGCGCCTCGGCCGCCCGCGCCGGACAAGCCTAGCGGCTTCGATCCTCACCCGCGCGAGCTCTCTGCGCCCATCGTCGAGGGCTGGGAAACGATGGCCTGGCACGGCGTACCAATCGACGAAGCCTGCAGGGGCAAGGAAGGCGACAAGATGGGCGCCTGCATCGCCAAGGAGCAGCGCATGCGAGTCAGTCGTGGCGCCCTCGATACCACGTCCGCGTCGACGTCGGCGTCGTCTCCGCAAGGCCTCACGCGCCTGTCCTCCTGCTCGTCCTCCCTCGAACCGCTCCGCATCCCTACCTACCCAATCCCGCGCACCCAAACCCAGCCGGAGCACGTCATCCTCGGCCTCGCGTCCGACGCCGATCGATTGCTGGAGATGATGCCCATCCTCGCGTACAGTTTCGCCCACTCGAACCTGCACCTCGTCCTCAACCTCCCCAAGAACTCGCGCATCCCCGAGCTCCGCAAGACGTTGCGCGCGCGTTCCATCCGGGCCACCATCATCCTCTCCCCAGAAGAGGACTACCTGCGTCGATGGGTGGAGCTCCCCTCCCTCCTCTTGGACTTTGCCGACCCAGGCCTCACGCGATGGGCGATGGTGGCCGACGACGATACGGTGTTCCTCAGCATGCCCAAGCTCTTCAAGGCGCTGGATCGGTACGACCATACGGAGAGCCACTACATTGGCGCACTGACGGACGACTGGAGGCAGGCCGGCTCGGGCATGATCGCCTACGGTGGGGCGGGCGTTGTCCTCTCGATGCCCTTGCTTCACGAGTTGAGCCCGCATTGGTCCTCTTGCCGCCAGCTGGAGAAGGCCGGCGACTATCGTCTCGCTGCGTGCATCTATGCTCATACGCATACGCGATTGACCATCGAGTGGGGGTTGCACCAGACGGACCTGTACGACGATATTCGCGGGATGCTCGAGAGTGGGCGTGATATCATTACGTGGCATCACTGGAAGAGCTGGAATACCGGGCTGGACCCTATCCTCCTTTCGCGAGCTGGAGCAGCGTGCGGTAGCGAGTGCCTGCTACAGCGTTTCCTCTCAAACGCCGCGAGCTCAGGTCCCAATAACGCTACCACGCCGGCGTCCACGCAAAGCGAGGTCGCGGGCGGTGATATCTCATCATCCTCGAAGCGCGCCTCGCTCGCCTACCACTTCGTGCACGGCCTCTCCCTCACTCTGCACCCCACGCCACTCCCGGACTTTGCCCGCACCGAGATGACGTGGAAGATCTGGGCCAACTCCGACTTCTCGCAATCCGTCGGTCCCACACGACCGCGCATTCGCGAGGGGAGACCGCCTCTCAGCCGCTTCCACGACAGCGACGGTACAGGTACAGGGACGGGTCCGCGCGCTTGGAAGGAGACGTGGCTACTCGAGGATGTGAGGGAGGGTGAGGAGCTGGGCAAAGGGGATAGCTGGGATGACGATGGGCGTGGGATTCGGGAAATTTACATCAAGAGGGCCGGGAGAGCGCGGGGCTATGTGACTGCAGGAGTGTATGATGGGGAGGGCGCGAGTGACGAGGAGGACGAAGGCCTCGATGTGGTCAGCGCCGAAGCTCGTCGTCACCGAGAGCTAAAGGGCAGTCTGCGTGGCTTGGTGGACCGCTTGTTGGGCAACTCGATGAGCGAAGAGGAGAGAGGGCGCATCGTCGAGGAGGAAATCGCTGATGAGGAGCAGGATAGCGTTGTTGAGTTGGTTTGGGTTTAGCGGCGCGATAGCGATACGGACACTTTTTCTCGATATTCTCTTTCTCTCTACTCTCTCGTTCTGGACCCGCAGCCGCACCCCGTCTCGTCTATGTTGTCATCGTTCTCCTGCGTCCGGCTCTTGTAGCAATATGTTAATACGTCGCCGCCCCCTTATCGATCCCTCCCTACTCATCGCACCGCTCATCGCAGCGAGACCGCCGGTTTTGCTGCGCCTTTTGACCCGAAACTCGACGACTGGCAGAGAGGCATTTCGGGGGGAGCGACGAGGATCGCGATGCACATCGACCGGCGGGGCGGTGCGTTTGGTGCGTGGGTGGAGGCCTGTTATTGCGCCGAGTGACGCAAGAGAATGTGGCCCGAGCTCGCCCACCGACCTCGCCCACCGAGATAGCGTCGTTGCGGGCGGCAGAGGAGAGGGAAAACAGAGCTCTTCCTCGTGTACGAATGGGCACGAGGGCGTGGAGCGGCAGTAGACCATGGAAGATGTGTGGTGAGCGAGCGACGAGGTGAGCGAAGAGGACGTATATAGCAGAGCAAGAAGCGGCCAGTCACACCTTCTTTCCTCAACCATCACAACCAATCAACTTCGCTACCAAACTCAGACTATCACAATGGCAGACGTGAGTGTCCCCAGCCGCGGCCTTCGCGTCATCTCCAGCACAAGCGTCGTCGAGCTCACACCTCCCTCCCTTGCACTCGCACAGCAACAACCTCAGCAGGGCGGTGCCCCCCAGCAAGACGCTCTCGACAAGGGAGTCGACTCGGTCCTCCAGAAGTCGGGACACGGCCAGTGTGAGTTGGCGCAACGACCGTACAGCGCCTCCACGCCGTACCCAGCTCACCTCTCAATCTCGTCAAACGCACCGCAGCCGCCTCGACTACCGAGAAGATCTCCGACGGCATCCGTTCAGGTGAGTAGCGAGGTGTAGCATGATGTTGTGATGAGGAGGACGTCCGCGTGCCCTCATCTCTCTCGACACTTTCTCTCATCGCAGCGCTGACCCTCTGCCGCTCTTTCACCTCCTCGCAGGCTTCAAGAAGCTCACGGGCAAGGACGTCCCCATCCAGGACAAGCAGTAGGCTAGACCGCGATGTCGTAGCCCCTGTAGTCTCTTGACAATGACACCCATCGCTTTTGCTTGACCCTATTCACTCATCCCCCGTCTGCCGCCTTGCACCATCCCGCCTCGTACCTTGCCGCGCCCACGTATCGCTCTCCGCTCGACATCAGCCCCACAAGCCCCCGTCTCCTGGTCGCCCCGATTCACTCGTGTGGGCAAAGAAGATACCGACCTAACCCTCACGGCTGCACATTGCGATGATGCTTAGATTAGCGATGCGATGCCCCACACAATGCTAGATCGGCTTCCTCTCTCCCCCTTCTCACCACGCCGCACTACTCCCCCCTCTTCGGCCTAGCCCCAACCGCTCGCGGTGATCGTGCCCTCAACCAGTGCCCATACCTGTACAATCCCCACAGCGGGAGCAGGAGCGCAAGTGACAAGCCGGCTAGAAGCGTATATCCCTTTCCCAAGCCGAGGTTGCCAAAGATGGGCCCGGACAAGAGCGGGAAGACGCCCGCTATTGATGAGCGAAGAAGGACATTCGCCGCGAGGGCGGAGGCTGCCTCTTGTCCGGGGTAGATGGTGGCCAGGTATGTCAAGACGGAGAGGAAGACGAAGTACACCGGGGTAATATAGAGGGACAGGGCGAGGAGTGGGGACCAGTAGCTTACCCCTTCTCTGGCTGACCAGCCCGTCCAGAGGAGGCTGATGATGACGAGCGGGGCAGAGGCGAGGCAGGGGATGATCCATATCTCCGGACATAGCGGGCGGGGCTGCCGATCCACGTAGTAGGTCAGCCAGAGGAGGTATGCCGGGCCGGAGAGGAAGAAGGTGTTGACGCCGAGTCCGACGAAGGGGAGGGTCTGCAGGCCGATGTTGAAGTCGTAGATATCGGCGAAGATCAGAGGGAGGGCTTCGAGGGCGAGATAGAAGATGCCTGTGTGCGCGCGTTTACGGCAAGGGTCAGCTTGCGGTTCAGCATGGAAGGTGCCGGCTCGCGCGCTGCTCACCGTATTCGAGTCCCATGAGCACGCCAGAGTACAGGACGATGGGCTCCACCGAGAGGCGCGCGGGTCCTACGATGCGTGAAGCCATGAAGCTTAGCAGCTTGCCCTCGCGTAGCTCCTCTGGCGCACGTAGCCGCTCATCCCCCGTGATGGCTCGTAGGCGAGAGGCGCGACGATGCAGAATATTCGCCCCGAGAGTCTCGGGCAACAGCACCGTGACGTCGATGAATGCTATGCCGGCCAAGGCTACGGCGAGCCAGTAGGGCAGACGCCACGAGACGTTCATAGCCGCCCAGCCAGCCATGGCGGGTGCGAAGCAGGGCGCTGCACAGGCCGCCGTGTCCCTGCGAGTGCGGGCGACGGCGAGGGCGAGAAACGGAATATCGTGTCAGTCAGTCAGCCGTACACTCGTGCCGCCTCCACGCACCCCACGCTCACCAAATCGCAATGGCCTTGGGCAATGCCTTGCCCATCCACATATCCCCCAACGCTGCCCCACCCGCAGCGAGAGCCGGGCTGGCCATAAATCCCGCCAAGAACCGCAGTACAATCAACGCCGGGTAACTCTCCGTACTTGCTGCTCCCACGCTAAAGAGGAGGAAACAGAGCGAGGCGGCCCAGTGCGGGTGAGAGCGGCCGACCGCACCCAGATCGGAGAGTGGGGAGAGGATGAGCGGACCGATTCCCATTCCGAAGAGGAAGATAGAGAGACTCAACGTGGCCTTTATGGGGGGCACGGAGAAGTGCTCTTCGAGACCGAGGTTGGCAGGAGCTACAATCGAGGCGCTGGCGTAGACGCAGAAGGTGAGCAGCGACACCAGGCCGGTGACGTAGCATTTGTGCTCTGCACTCCAATTGTACGGATTGGACGGGTCCGTGGGACCGTACCAGTCGACGAGAATGAGCGTGCCAGTCTGCTCCCCGGCGACCTTTTCCTCGTACTCTCCCTCACCAGCAAGTCGCGCAGCCAGCTCGCTGGGCATCTCCCACCCATCGCGCTCCTCGACCGCTGGGCAGAACCGTCCGTGACTGACAGCGTTGAGCAGCCGGCCTAGTGGAGCATCGTGCCATGCTGGTGCCATCGACGTCGGCGTTGGCGTTGGCAGCATTGTCCCCTCGACTTGCCTTGCCTAGCTGGGGAAGGCGAGCGTCCTCGCGCAGACCGAGGTTACGTTCGTTGCCTTGCCAAGGCCGGACCCCGATGAGACGACTTGGGTGTTAGTAATCGAGTGCGAGTAGCAAAACACGAAAGGGCTGATCGCGAGTCCGCGAGTCGCTTCCCTCACTCGACTCGCTCGCAGCGCAGCTTCGGACAAAAAAAGGCTCGGCGCGAGCGGAGTCCCGGCCGGAGACGGCGACTTCACCGAGAAGGAAGGAAGGAAAGAAAGGGGAGAAAGAGCAAGCAAAGGCCGTGCAGCGCAGAAGCTCGGGGCTACGGTGTGAATGTCACGACGGGCGATGGCATGGGAGTGTGATGCCTAGAATTGGATATGAGCCGCTCATCGCTCACTACCATAGAGGTGCAAGAGGCGGTGCGGGTGCGGGTGCGGGTGCGGGCGCGGGCGTGGGACCCAGCAACTTTCATTGCCGTGCGCCGCCACCATCGAGCTCGAGGGGCCGCGGCTGTTCGATCGTGCAGGAGCAAAGAGCAAGCAGACAAGCAAGCACGCGGGTGGGCGCGCATCACGTACCCAGGCTTTGAGTTGTTGCTTAGCAACTCCTCGTCGATACGATGATACGGAGATCACTTCGGTCAGCGTGATCGCGTGGTGATGAGCTCCCTCGGCCCCCTCTCGGTCCCATCCCGCCTCGTCCCCGCTTCTTCGTCGTATCATATCGGTTTGACGTCGACGTGCGATCGAATTAATGATGAGATATCAGGGCCACATCTCACCTCGAGACCAAGAGATTACACAACGCTGCGCGCCTGTTGCTCCTTCGGAAGAATGGCATCGCGGCCCGCTGTACGTACGCTTACATCCACTAGCCTTGGCTGCAGCTACGCGCGTGCACGAACGCGTCGTCATGACTGTAGGTCGCCGATTGCCTCGCGCCGGCGCCCAATTCAATCTGCACCCTGCAATGAGCTCCTGCATCTTAAATCCACCCGTCATCGTCTTGCCTTCCCGTTCAATCACCGCGTCGCCTCGTCTGTCCCTGCGATGAGCGATAATCACCACTCATGAAGCGAGACGCTCGACGCTCCGAGCGTCCGTCCGCCCGTCGTACAGCGATACCCAAGACCAAGAACCAAATCGGGGTCTTGGCCCTCCTCGGTCAATAGATGCGCAGCGAGGCGGGAGCAGCGCACCCTCGTAGCGAGCGAGGGTTCTTCGAGACTGATAGGGATCACCGCGACGGGGATCGCGATCACCTACCTGGTGAACCAAGCTGATAGGCGGTGCAGTGCGAGCAATGGCTGGTGGGGGCGCAGAAGGGGCGCGTCGAAAGCTTGATAGCAGAGAGGGAAAGAGAGGCGCCGAGAGAAGCTTTGCATGGACCAGACGAGGCTAAGAGAGGTGGGAGCAGTTTGGAGATGAAAGGGGAGGCGGGCGCACATGAAGCACAGCCGTGCGTGCTTCGTTGCTCTAGTGCGAGTCGGGGGCGCGAGAAGTTGCAACCATGGCTGCCTATCGTCCCTCCCTGACTGGCTCTCTCACTCTCTTCCTCGTTATCTTGGCGGCCATCCCTACACTATAAAGTCTCGCCCGTTGCTCCTCACTCCAAGATGAAGAGGCATCCCAACCACGTCCACCGCCCACGATGCTCTCCCTTCTCTGGCTAACCCTAGCCTTCACCCTAGCACGAGCCGTACCCACCCCCTCCTCCCCCCTCTCGATCCGCTCCCCCACAACCGTAGAGCACGGCATCAGTAACGTACACCTCGACTGGTCGGCCCAAGAGCACGAGAAGATCACCCTCTCCCGCAGAAAGGAGCGCACCCTCGACCTCGTCTACGCCGACTGCTCCAACGATGCAACCCTACACGACACGATTGCCTCCGCCCCTCTGAGGGAAGGCGAAGCCTTGCCCGCCCGAGCGGTCTGGACCGTCAGGGAAGACCTGCCTTCTTCTGGCTGCCTGTACGCGCGCGTGGACGGAGAGGTCGTGGCTCGCTCTGAGCCAGTGGAGGTGGTGGAGAATGAGCGGGAGGTGAGGAGGAGGAAGAGGAGCGAGAAGATGAAGATGGCGGATTTGGAGCATTACGGAACGTGAGTTGCGCACTTATCTCACCTCACCTGCCCTTCGCGTGACCACCGACTAAACCCACCCCACGCCTCACCTGCCACCACCCCGCACGCACGCACAGTTGGTTCGATGGCGTCTCGTCCGTCAAGCCGGGTTTCGTCACGCAGAACGCCAAGTCATCTCGCCTCGCCGTGGTAGGCGCAGGCATGTCCGGCCTCATGACGACCCTCCTCCTCGACTCGGTGGGTTTGCACAACTACACCCTCATTGAGGCCTCGCAGCGCTACGGCGGTCGACTGGAGACGGAGTACTTTGACGAGGACAAGGACAAGCACGTCTATCAGGAGATTGGAGGCATGCGTTTCCCCGACTTGCTCTTTGATCCCATCTCGGGCAAGAACCTTACCATGAGGGATAGTCAGATCGTTTTCCAGCTAGGCGAGGAATTGAACAGGATCAACGCGGGAAACAGGAATAGGAGCGTAGACTTTATCCCTTGGATCCAGAGTGCGCCGGGTAACCTGGTGTATCGATCCAACTTCAAGATGCCCAACGGTTTGCCCCCGAGTAATGCGCAGCTCAAGGAGAACCCGGATCTTATCCCGACGACGAAGCCCTCTGACGATCTCGCGGCCGCTCAGAAGCTCGTGGCTAACATGACCAGCACCGCAGCGCTGCGCGCCTCGATCGCCACCAACATCTGGCAGGCGCACGAGGAGTGGATCTCGCATGGTCTCGACGATTTCTCTGCTTTCTCCTATCTCCACAACAAGAACAACTTCACCCTCGACACCGTCGACCAGATTACTGGCCAGTCTTACAACCTGGCAGAGAACTTCTGGGACATAGCGTACGGCGACAATACCTACTTTTCGAACAACACGGTACAGTGGAAGACGATTGACCGCGGAATGAGCCAGCTGCCCAATGCCTTTTGGGGGACTCCTGCTGCGAACAAGACGGTCATGGGGAGGAAGATCTACCGCGTCGACAACGAGGAGGACGGTCGTGTCCGTCTTCACTGGAAACCTAGCAACGCCGCTTCCGTACGAGAGGCAAAGAGCGAGTCCTTTGACTACGCCGTCATCTCTGCGCCTTTCTCAGTCGCCAAGTTCTGGCGTATGCCCAACATCTCCCCCTCCTTCACCCGAGCGGTCAAGACGCTCAAGTACTCCTCGGCGTGCAAGGTCGCGCTTCACTTCAAGTCGCGCTTCTGGGAGCGAGCTCCCTTCTCCCCTCCCATCTACGGCGGATGCAGTGTGACTGACCTTCCCGGGATCCGCAACGTGTGCTACCCACCTTATGGGCTCAACAGCACAGGTCCTGCCGTGATCCTCGGAGAGTACGTGAGCAACGACGATGCGGACCGTATGGCCTCTTGGCCGGAGGATGCGCACGTCCAGCACGTGCTGGATGGGGTGGCGGAGATGCATGGCGGGGAGGTGGTGTACGACGAGTTTGTCAGTGGGATGCGCAAGTGCTGGGGTATCGACGAGTTCGAGGCTGCCAGCTGGGCAGCGCCCATGGCTGGGCAGCATAAGCTGTACCTGCCGGAGTACTACAAGACGCACAATGGGACCATTTGGGTGGGTGATTCGACGAGCGTCACGCATGGATGGGTGTCGGGGGCTTTGGAGTCGGCCGTGAGGGGGACAGTGCAGCTGTTGCTTGAGCTGGGTTTGGTGGATGAGGCCAAGCAGGTGACCAAGACGTGGATGGGCAGGTGGATCAGCGTTTGAGAGGAGGAGCCGCCGTGGCTGCGCGCTTTGCATGAGAAGAAATCGCATAGAATTGATAGATTGAAGCCATCCCTGCGTGTGTCGTATGGTCGTGCTGGCTGAGGTTACTTGAAATCGCGGCGCGTTGAGGAGCCAACAAGTCTCGAGGCAAAAGTGGGCGGACAGAGAAAGAGCGGAACGAGGCCCGCCCGTGCCCTTCGTCGCGTGGAAGCCTGAGCTGAGCGGAATCGACTCAAATCTCAGTCCGAGGTGCAGGCGGAGGGCGTCGAGGTGCATACATCGAGGCCAACGATGCGGCATCTGTTCCCGCCTTTCTGTTGCTCCTTCTTCTCTCTTTCATATTCTTCCTTGCCCCTTTGCGCCTCTTCCCATCACGTTCCTCCGCGGATTAGATGACTTCTTGATCATTCGCCCCTTTTTTCCATTTCAATCTCGTCCAAGCCGCAAGCATGACGCTCCCCTCCCCAACGACGCTCCCTCCCATGACCGACCAGCATGCGCAGGCCTTTCAAGAATTGAAGCAAAAGATAGAAGAGCAGTTCGGCCCCGTAGTCAAGGGGGAGACGTGGTACGACGATGTGACGATAGAGTGAGCCCGGCGTGTAGAGCAATAATCCCTACGCTTGTGGCTGATCGCCCAACCTCTCGTCTCCCCACCGCACCGCACCGCACGCTCAGTCGCTTCCTCCGTGCACGCTCCTACTCGATCCCTGCGGCCCTGTCCCAATTCTCCACAACGGACAAATGGCGTCGCGACTCTCATCTTGCGCAGCGATTCGAGGACATGGATGGGGCATGGCTCAGAAGGGCACGACAATGCTACCCGCGTTTGGTCGGGCGGTGCGATCGAAGAGGGAGACCCATGTTCGTCTTCCAACCTGGAGCGATTGATCCGTCCAAGCATAAAGACTTGTTGGAGGCCAGCGAGGAGAGGAGATTCAGCACAATGTGAGTGCGGGTTGGGTGCGGGTGAGGCTTGCAGCATCAGCAGGACGCCGCGACGCGCCATGCCATGCCGAATCGCACCTACTGATGCGTCCATTCTCGTCCTCACGCACACGCAGAGCCGTCCTCACGGAGCACCTCACCTCTCTGTACATCCCCATGGCCTCAACCCTCAACCAACAGCGAGGTGGCGGCCCCGTCACAGAGTCGATGAGCATCGTAGACCTCAGTGGCCTCTCGTTCCGTACACTCTGGACATTGCGCTCCCACCTCGGATCGGCTTCGAAGCTCAATTCGGCCCATTTCCCCGAGACGCTAGGCACCCTCGTCCTCGTAAATACTCCGAGCTTCTTTTCGACGATCTGGTCTTGGATACAGGCGTGGTTCGATAAGGGAACACGTGAGAAGATTGTTATCCTCTCGGGTGAGGAGATGCGAGCGGGAAAGTTCAAGGAGTTGGTTGAGCCTGAAGACCTGCCTGTTGGGTATGGTGGGGAGTTGGAGTGGACGTACTTTGATCAGCCGGATCTTGATGAGGGCTTTAAGGAGTTGCTGGGCGTCCAAGAGATGCCTGACGCTCCCTGTCGCTGGAATGGTGAGAGGTTGGTGATGGCCGGCGAGGCAGGGAAGAAAGACGATGCGGTCGAGATGAACGGCGGTGGGGATGAGGCTCGCGAGCCTCACTGATAGAGTTGGAGATCTACCATAGACGAAGCATGATACCCCCTTCGAGGTCACTTGCAGCCCCCCTCCCTCGTACTAATAGATGCTCGCCTTCGCGCTCATTCGGCCTCCACGCCTCCCTGCGCCGCCAAGAAAAGCAAGTCTTTCAGCTCCTCCTTCCCAATCGCAGCGGCCCCGGCACCTCCCTCCCCACCAGTAAGCAAACGCAGCACCTCCCCCTCCTCAAACCCGTCCAACCTGCACCACTTCTCCAGCCCCTCCCCACTCCCTTCGCCCCACCTCGCATCATACATCTTCGCTCTCCACCCCTTCAACACCTCGACACCACGCAGCGCCATCACGCCCGCGGTAACGAGGACGTCCCCCTCCTTAATCGCCCACTCGATCCACTCCTCCCTTTGCTGCTGCGCAAAATCCCCGCCAACAATCTCCGCGCCTTTGAGTGTGGCATTTGCGGCCGACTCGAGGAGGATGACGAGCGAGTCGAGAAACGCGCGCGTCTCCTCTGCGCTTTGCGAGCTGTCCGAGTGCGGGTCCGATTCCGAGGCAAAGAGGATCAACCCTCCGACGCGCTGCAAGGTGAGTCTGGTGAGGGATGAGAGCATCAAGGCTCGCTCTACCTTGGGGATGCACCATTGCAGATTTGCGCAGTCCGTGAGGAGGTTGGAGAGGGTGAGGGCTCGTGACACCCATTGGTCGATGTGGGACGAAAGGGTGGCGAGAAGCTCCTTGACCCAACTGAGCGCTTCATCATCCACCGCGATGACTCGACGTGCCCTTTCCCGACTAAAAGTCCCCGCCGTCATCCTCCCACGCCAGGAGCCCGCGGCCCGCAGAGCTAGACAGCCCACGTACGTCGCGAAGTTAACGCTCACGCACAGACAGAGCTGCTCGAATTGGGCGTGTAACATGCGCTTCACCTCCCCCGACGGTGGAGCGCCATCCCTCCAATCTAACTGCGCCGCCTCGAGCTCGTCGGTCAGGTCCCCTTGCAGATCCCACACCCGATCCTTGAACGTCTCAAAACACTCCTGCAAGTTGCGGGCGAATCGCTCCGGCTGATCAGCATGGTCGTCGTTGAGAAATTTGGCCTCCTTTTCCTGATCTATAGCGCTTCGCATCAGATTCGTCCGATTGATGATACAAGCCCAGCCTAGCTCCTGGAAGGGGGTCACGCTGCTCGGTACTTGACGCGGAACGTTGTCTATGCTTGACGGGAGGGTGATGCTGGCAAGAGTGCACCAAAAGTCCCGACAGTCCGGGTCCGTCCCTGTAGGCGCCAGACGGTAGGCGGTGCGGAGCATCTCGCTGCCGAGCACAAGGGGGCGTCGCCTTGCTTCACCGGCTAGCCCGGCCTCATCCCGCGGGGAACGCCGCAGTGCGAGGGGAAAGTAAGCAAAGAGCAGCTCGAAAGCCTGCGGGGCATAGCCTTTGTCGGCCAGAGAAGGAACCGTGCATAGCTGCTCGGCCGTCTCCCTGATGATGGCGATCAGCGACTCCTCGTAGATGAGACTCGTGCCGCCCATACGCTGGTAGGCTAGCCAGAGTAGGGTAGCTAGGAGAAGTTGGCTGGATAGGTGCGGCTTCGAAGTGAGGCGTCGCCCGTACGCATCGCGAGAGAGGATTTGGTCTTGCCATTCCTCGTAGACGGTTGTGAACTTGGAGATGTGAGGGTGGAAGAGGCGCAATTGCTCCACGCTGTGGCGAAGTGCGCGAGAATGAGAGCACAGCATGGTCAGGAGGAGGCTGAATGCAGCTGCTGCTCGCGCGCTATACTCACGACTTATCAATGCCTGGAGGGTAGACGCCTCCTGCCATGTCGTGCAGCGAGGTCATTTCTCCCTCTGGCACACCGAGCGCATCGCTACCGAACTTATCGTGTTGAAGTAGAAAGGAGCACATCCCAGGCAGCAAGTCGGTGACGTGCGTGTTGATCAAGCTGAGCGGTCTGCCAGGCTCAGGAGGGTTGAGCGCCGCAGAGGAAGAGGAGGCAGCTGAAGAAGACGTTGCTCCGTTGGATGCCCGTGGGGCGATTCGAGCCAAGTCATCAGCTATCTGACGAGGAGTCTGTGTCCCGCTCCCACCCGCTGCATTCGCACTCGCAGCACTTTCTTGACCGCGCCAAGGTACACAAACCAGACCACCTGCTACACAACGATCGCACCTATGCCCGGCCGGCAAAGGATGCGGGGAAGGCGTCGTGCCCACTGGTAGGGAGCACTTTTGCTTCTTCTTCCTGCATTGTTGGCAGGTCAGACGCGCGTAGGGACCGCGTGCGTGCGCTGATGAGCTCGACGATGCGACTGGTGGCATGGCGATGGAGATGGAAGTGGTGAGGGCGCTGATGATTAGGCTGGATGTCGTGCGCCATGCATGCGTCGTGGTAGGAAGGCAAGAAGCGCGCTGGGCAGGGAGCAGATGGGCGCGGCCCAAAGATCCGACTCGAGCTTTTTACCGAAGGCGACGGCTTGAGCTCTCGCCCTTTCCCCGCACGCAGGCCCCCGCTGCGTGTTTCCGAGGTTTGGCCTTTCCCTCTCTCTGTCCTTTCACCTTTCTCTCCACCACCACAGCATGCGCGAGCAGGGCGAGACAAGATAATTCAAAGGAAAGCGCGGCTAGCTAAGCAGGTACAAAAGTGGCGTGACGAGGGGAGCGGGCTCGATGGAGATGGAAAGCGGCAGTTGCTCCCTCGCTCCACCCGGTGACGAGCTCGCAACCTCACGAGGGGAGACGACAGCGGGCGAGCGCGCCTTCTTTCTTTGCTTCATCATCCGCATTCAGGCACGCTCACGCTCACGCTTGCCCTCGTGCCAGCTCTGCGTCCTGATCATCCAAGGCTATGCCTGCCAGGCTGTGCGTGCGTGCGAGAGGAAGAGGCAAGGCCAGATCAGCATCTCGCGCCCCCCGGTCAATTCTTCTCTTGCTTCTCGACCAAACATTTAAATGTACCTCTCTTGAGCAGCGACGAGAGACAGAGACAGATGAGCATCATAATGTGGAAACGAGGGCGAAAGACACGTAGAGGCGAGTAGCGGATCTCTGACGCAGAGTTCGTTGCTCGAACGTATGGAGATGCGGGCGACGGACGGCATGCGCGTCAGAGCGCGAGCAATAGCCTTGGAGAGCCGGCTGCGCGTCAGTCAACACCTCACGGTCCATGTCCTTAGTCGAGGAGCTCATCCAGTAGCCGGCTAGGACTACGTCAAATGGTTCAAGAGGGAGAGTCATCAGCTCGTTTTTGTCGTAGTCTGAGTACTCGCGCTGGGCCAGGAAGACAGCGATGGCTGCTTGGCCACTGGCTTCGTCGTGTGCTCCACTAGCGTAGACGGTGAGTATTGGCACGTCATCCTTGCTAGACCAGGACATGATGGGCTGGAGTGGTGAGGAAGCTGTGGGGAGGCAGAAGCAAAGCGTCGAGGTCCGGCAGATGAGGGAAGCAAGGATAGCTCGCTCGCAGTTCTGCGCCCGGCTTCAAACTGGCCATTGTCTGACGTCAAAGGTCGAAGACAGGCGAGCTGCTTCGTGTCTCAGTATCCAGTCGAGACATTGCTGCACTCCCTACGTGATCACGCTGAGCTGAGCTCTAGCACGCGGAGGCAGGGATGATGGCGAGCTGGAGCAGCAGCATGCGCTTCTGAGACGGATCAAGGGTGAAGCTTTGGCGATGCGGTCCGGTGAAAGCATGAGTGCTGTTGGGATGGAAGCGGGTCTGTCGACCGTGCATCGCCGCTGCGACAGAGAAGTGATTGTATTGGACATGGACCTGGAGGAGAAAAGAGCAGAATGGAGAACAGGGGTTGACGCACGAGTGGGCCTGCTCGCGTACAGTTGCCGCAAGCACGAGACGAGGTTGAAAGCCACACCGCTGTGAGGAGCTCGCCGAGTCGTGCTGAGGAGGCTTGATGGTTGGGATGGCGCCCAGCTTCACGTGTAGGTAGAGGTGCTTGCGCAGCTCAAGAGGTCAATGGCTCCGTCCTCATTGTCCTCTTCGCCTTGGTTATCGCTGGCGTTCTCTTCTTGAGCCTTATCGGACTTCTCGATGGCATCGCGTAGAGTGATCCGAGCCAGTCTAAGAGCGTAGAGCAGCAGCTATAGGTCAACGGTGTGGCTTTTTAATTCTGCAACGCCCGCAAGCGGACTCACTGACGAGCAATGTCTAGGCAAGCAAGACGCCTAGCAAGCTTCGTGTTCGAATGGCTGGGAGTCAAGTCTGTATCGACGAACTTGAATTTGACACTACCTCCCGCCTTCTTGCGCGCCCGAAGATTGTTCAAGATGCGCTCAACAAGCTTTCTCTGCGAGTGGTCGTGATAGGTGCTGCACGTCTTGATGCAAAGGAGGAGATTCTGGACGCAAGCCTCGATCTGGGAATAGATGACAATGTTGGCGGCAGCAGGGGCTCGCGTTAGGGCGCGTGCAATTGCCTGCGTCACCGAGGAGAGAGACACAGCGCCCAGTAAGCTATGGGGCACCCCTCAATGACGTGCTACATTGCTCAGCATGCTCACCCAGTAACCTGCCGCAGCGGTAGTAACGGGACCAATGTCCGTAGGTACGAGCTCAGAGATGTCGTGGTCGCCATAGTGACGCGCGGCAAAGTAGACGGCGATGACTGCGCGAGAGGAGACCGAATCGAGCTCGCCGTACGTAAAGATATCGAAGTGGGGCAGGTGGTCTTCCTCGCTCGAGTCGCCCATGATGTTGCTTTAGATGGGGACTTGTTTGAGGGTAGAGCTGAGCGGTTGTGGTAGGGAAGCAAGAGAAAGAGTAGCCAACCCTTTGATCCTTGTCTCGCCACTTCCGCGTTTTGCGGCATATCTCGCAGGTGGCGCGAAGTCGATCCTGCGGATGATGAGCTCACGCGTCCATCTTGCATCGTGAGAAGCACGTTTATTCAAGAGGCCAGATCGACAGGAAGGAAGTAAGGCAATCAACAGGCAAAGGAGACGCAGAGACCTGAATGTCACGAAGGCAAACTACCTGAGCCGGATGTGACTTTGCCAACGTCACCATGCGGTAACTTTTGCACAGGTTGGAGCAGAGCCTATTTCTGCGCGACTTGCCCGTCTTCGATGGACTCGCTCTGGATGCTGAGGCGCTCCACCCTGCTCTCGGACTTGCCAGACTGCTCAACGTCCTTGCCGTTGGTCTGCTGCAGCGCCTGGTTGGCCAGGCTGTCACAGAGCGATTCAGTCAGTCTTCTCCTGTACGTGATTGATAGCACAGAACTCGCTCTGTTGCACGACTGGCCTCTCGCGGACGCTTGGAGTCCAGGTAATCGAAGTATACGACGTCCGATGAGCGAATATTGAGCAGGTGAATGATGCGCCTGATCATGTCGTCGTCCGAGGGCCTGGAGCTTAGGAAGCTTCCCTCCTTACTGTTTCCCTTGAGCTTGCACAGCGTTAGCGTCGTAGCGCATAGCTCATTTTCGGTGAGGATATGGATCTCGCGGCCGAGCGTCCGAAGATCGAACGAGGGCGACTTTTCCAAAGCGCGCAAGATGGCCTGCTCGCTATGGATTCAGCAAAGCAATAATGCAGGCTTATCGTTGTGCTCCAAACTCACCCAGTAGGCAGCTCTGGTCTCGGTCATATCGCCAGCTGCATCAAATATTTCCTCTGAAAAGTTCTTGATACAGTACGTGCCCTCGAATACCACGCCGATGGCACCACCAGTGCTGGGAGGCGAGTGGACAACACCCTTAGCGTAGACGATCAATGTGTTTGCAGCGTAGCTCATCGCTGAAGGGGGTGATCTTAAGGTGGTGTTCACGAATGTGTGGTGGTGGTGCCTTTTCATATCTCACATTCTGAAATTTGCAGATCATATCACTTGCCTATTGCAGACACGAGTCGCAGATGATGAGCGCACACGCAGGGACGAGTGATTAAACAGCTTTCGCTGGATGGGAGTACTGTAGAACCACGACACGAGCGAGGAATGAAAGCGACGAGCGAGTGGGCTGGCCAGTGAGCTGAACGAACCAGCTCGGGTTGGTTCTAGCGGCAAATGAGACGGGTCGACTCAGTGGTCGCGTGATGAAGGCTGAGCTTTGGAAAGCTTTGAGGAAAGTGATGAGTCGGCAGACTTCAGCGATGATGGTCAAATTGATACGAAATGAATGAAAGACAGAGCACAATCTGGACGCAGCTTTGAGCTGCCGTCGAAGTGAGTAGCGGACGGTGACGAAGCGGTACGAGGATTCAGTGTGACGAGATTGGGTTTGATCAGCACCGTGACTCGATGCGAGCGCTAATGGCCATTGGTCGGCTTAGACCGGGCCTGCCCGGGCTGAAGGGCCTGCTGAGCGAGTCTGCCGCGCGTAGAGAGCAGAGGGAGGTACTCGTCAGCGAGTCGTAGCGCGACACTCACACGCGACCGTCCTGCACTCACTCGTGAGCAAGAACATTCCCCGCGCTGCCCCCACTCTTGACGTGCTCGAAGTGGACATTCTGTCCCTCCGACCTACCCTGACCAGCTTCGCGCATCGTGTCCCTCACCAAGGCTTGCTCGGCAGACTTGCCACCCCCGGACTTGTTACCACCACCGCTGGACGCGGACTGCTGAGCCCGTCCCCCGCCGCTCAAGGTCTTCTGGCAGCTCTGCGCGTCAGTCTTGATCGCCACGGGCTTGCCGTCGTGGGGTGCAGACTTGAGGCCGCGGTTGATGGCCTGTCAAAGCGCGTGAGAGATCACAATTCAGCCCAGGCCATTTAGCATCTTGGCTTCGAAGCGTGACTCACAGCATGCTCGGCCATGCTACTGGTGTGGCGTCCCATTGAAGCAGGAAGACGCTCGGAGATGTTGCTGCGAGCAGAATGGACGCCAATGGCTCCCTTTGGGCTGCTGCCCCCGCTGTTCTTGCAGGCTCCACCAGTGTGGACGACATGGCGCTTGCCCATGGTGGTGAAGAAGAGACTGGTTAGCTTCGTGGAGAAAGGAGGAAAAGGAGGTGATTGGCTTTTGTACCGAGCGAGACCACCTGAGATGGATCTCGAGAGAGAGAAAGCAGGTCAGCTTCTCGTCGGGCTGATATTGCTGCGAGTGATGACCACGAAGCTGAGTTGATGAGAAAGACTCGGTAGCTTTCCTCGCTTGTAGAGCGCCTGATCAACGTCGCCTATGACCAGTCCCATCATGGTGTAGAAGCCCTCGGCAGATCGAGATGATCTTGGCTCGAAGCTGGGCGACCGTCAGTACAGTAGATTGTGTGGGAGAGGGAGGGTTGATGATGAAGCGTCGGTCGGCCAAAGGTTCAAGTAATGAAGCTGTTTTGATTGACTGGGATGAGAGCTCTTGAGCGAGAAAGAATAGCGGCGAGGGAGCGCTTCGGCAGCCCTGGTCGCTCATTGAGTTGGATATACAGAGAGAGAGGAGAAAGGAGCAGATGGATCATCTCGACGCAACGCTGCTTGTGCTGCCGCTGAAGTACAGTGTGTCAAGCGACAGGGTACGAAACGGCGTGAGACGAGGAATTGTAGACGAGATCACGTTTGGGTTGAGTCTGAAGCTGTGCCCGTGCGGGTGCCGCGAAACTAGTAGCGGCCCCCGTACTTGTACTGAGGTGCTCCCTGCCCAAGTCCTTGCTGAGCGAGGCTGAAAGCGAAGTGAAGTGAAGTGAAGTGAAGTGAAGTAAAGTGAAGTGAGCATACTGTATCTTCTCATCTCTCCCTCAACCCTCGCGCCCTTGAACTCACTCATGCGCCCTCTGATTTCCGCTGTCACCGGCATGGCCCCTCACATGCTCGAAGCGCACATCTTGTCCCTGGGACCTGCGATAGTTGACCTCCTTCATTGTGTCCTGCACAAAGTCGTAGTTGGCTGGCTTGCTGCCTCCAGCCGTGCGCCCGCCATTGCGCTCCCACTGCTGTGCCCAGCCCCCGCCAAAAGTCTTTTGGCAGAGCTCCGAGTCCGTTTTGATGACTACGGGGTTGTTGTCGTAGGGAGCGGACTTGAGGCCGCGATTGATGGCCTGTGTGCGATGGGAGGGTGGGCCCGATTGAGTCGGAGGTGAATCGTTACGATTAGCACAAAAGCAGGAGACGCACCGCATGCTCAGCCATGTTGTTGGTGTGACGTTCCATGGAGGCGGGAAGACGCTCAGAGATGCTGCCACGCTCAGAGTGGACGCCGATTGCGCCTTGAGGGTTGTCGCGCCCGTTGTTACGGCAGGCGCCGTCGGTGTGGATGACGTGTTCCTTGCCCATCGTGACGATGATGTGGTGTGGTGCGGTGTGGGGTGGGGTGAGGGTGGTGAGATGGAAAGCAAGTCAAGATGCATCCAGCGGCGCGACGGCGGTGTAGGGCGGATCGGACCAAAAGTGTTGGACTCACTCTTGCAGGGCAGCGAGGTGGGGGCGGGAGGCGCAGAGACGGAGAAGCAGAGAAGCGGGGAGGCGGAGAAGCGGAGAAGCGGCGGGGAGGCCAACCAACACTCCTGTACCACGACCTTGCCTGGGCCGGAGATGGATACGGTAGAGCAGGGGGTCAGAGCCGTGGCGGTGAGCTGTGAGCACTGATGCAGATTTCTGTGGGACATTCTCAGGCCGGCATAGGCAAACAAGAATCAGATCAGACTTGCTAGCTTTGTTTGCCGCAAAGCGAAGCTGGCACATCAGAGGACAACAGGATAGAATGGAGACTATGAGGATGAGGAGGCGGTATTACATGCAGAGGGGTAGAATGAAGATGCGTGGTAGAGATTTCGGGGCTCGTGTTAGCCACGACGAGAGCGCAAACCGGGGCATGGGAAGCGCTGTGCTTGGTTGGTTGATGCCACTGGGGCTTGGCCTGCGTGTTCACGGCTGAGTGTCTTGGCCTTGGTGAGCGGCGCAGTGGGAGTGTGTACGGACGATGCAATCTTGAAGGGCAACCTGAGCCTTGCACGCTCAGTTCAAGCCTTGAGTGCTCGTTGAGCAAGCCTGGTACGGTGTCGTCGTGAAGCAGAAGCGCGTTAGCAGTCAATCCCTGCCACTCCCTGCCCTCTCGCTCTCTACTCACATGTGCGCCTGCTGGTTACCAAAATCATCCGCATGCCCCCTGACGTGCTCCACCTCGACGGACATACCATCATTGCGTAGCTGGTGGATCCTCTCCATCAGGTCGCAGATCAAGGTCCAATTGGCAGGAACCTTGCCCTGAGCGTTGACTCCACCCTTCTTGACCCAGTCAAAGTGCCAGCGGTTGATGATATTGACGCAGAGCTCCGAGTCGGTGCGTACAATGACGGCTGTGATGCGTGGGGGCAGGCTGTGAAGAGCTGCTTGAATAGCCTGCGAGAGGGGGTGCGAGTGCGGGTGGAAGTTGGTCAGCGCACTGGTTTGATTGAGATTCGGGTTCGGTACTGTACGCACCACGAGTTCGGCCTTGTTGTTAGTGTGAGGGCGCATGCAGACATCGCAGAGACGCTTGGAGATGAGCACAGACTCCGAATAGACGCCATAAGCTCCTTCGGCATCATGACGGCCATTGTTGTGGCAGGCGCCATCCGTCCAGACGATGTAGGGTTCGGCGAGACGGAACATGGTGGCAAACGACTCGAGGTAGGCAAGCAGAAGCCAAGAGAGAGTTTGATGCGCGAGACTGGTCTGCGTGTATCGAAGACTGGGGCAATGATTCGGACAAGATGCGGATGGGAGGAGATTGTGGTGCGAAGGCAAGGTGTGACTGAGCGTGCTGAGCTGCCGTGCGCCCTTGTGTCGTGCCGTCGCCGCCCCCGCGGACTTGAATGAGCCCAGGACCGATCCGCCCGCCCACCCGTGGCTCTCTCTACGGTCACAGCGGAAAGCAGCGGGAAACGCGTTTTGCCGCCTTGCCGCTCTTTCTTCTTTGCTTTCGTTCTTTCTTTCGCCATCAATCCTTCACAAACATGTCAAAGCATGTCATCGACGTCGATGGCGCCTGCCGCGGCAATGGCCAAGATGGTGCTCGTGCGGCTATTGGCGTCTCTTCCAAGTACGGTGACATCTCAGAGCGTCTTCCTCCGACTGAGAGGCAGACTAGCAATAGGGCTGAGCATGCGGTGAGCAGGTGCCGTTGAGTAGCCCGTGCATACATCCTGCCTTCAATCGACGCTCATGTCCTTGTGTGACCCTACGCTGGCTGACAGGCAATCAATCGAGGTCTCAAGCTTGCCCCTCTCGACGACAAACCCGTTGTCATCCGCACCGACTCGGACCATCGCGAGAAGACATTTGGCCCTAAGCAGCGAGGTAGGCAGTGGCTTGAACGGGGTGGCCGCACCAAGGCAGGAACCGAGCCTGCCAATTGGGATCTGATTCAGGATACGATGAGGGAGATTGAGCGTCGTAGGGAGTATGGCCAGGAGGTGCTCTTTGAGCCTGTGAGGGGCCATAGCGGGGATGCGGGCAATGAAAAGGCGCACGAGTGAGTGAAACGGCTGAGAGAATCGAGGGGCTTGCCAGCACCTGCTTGCTCACACTTTACTGTTTTCCCCTCTGTGCAGTCTCGCTCAACGTGGCTTCGATCAAGAGGATCAATACTTCAGCACCAGCAACGCATCTGATGGATGTAGCGGCGAACACCATCGGGAGAGCATCTATCAGCACGAGAGGGACAGTCCTCGCAGCGTCAGCCCGAGCTCGAGTCTCGAGGAGAGCCATCGCACCTCCTTTACTTACAGCGGCTACTCTCAGCACATCCCCTACGAGGAGCACGAGAGGGGCACAAGCGGCTACATTCAGGCCGCCACCCACAGGGAGACCCCCCGAGCGCACACCGGCTACTACGAGGCTCGTCACAATGATCAAGTTGTGGCCTTGAGCGGGTTTGCTCAGATCGACATTCGCGACAACGGCCATGTTGGGCGCAGCGGCTACGCTGAGGCAGTCGTCGACGATGGGAGCGACCGTGGCGCTGACTATGCTGACAACGATAGCGGTAGTGAGGACTCCGAAGGCCTCACCATCGATGGGTACGACATCTCCGACTACGTGGTCGATGAGGGAGATGTTGCTGACAGGTCCGACTCTGATATTGCAGGCTCTGATGATGGTTACGACGACGGAGGGGATGATGATGGGGCAGGGTACAGTGATGGAGGCTCCAGCGACGGAGGAGGCTCCAGCGACGGAGGAGGATCCAGCGACGGAGAAAGCTACAGCGAGGACGACTACTACTGAGCCATGGAAGCTCCTCATATGACGCCAAGGCCCACGCCTCACTCACATACTCGCGCTCAACCCTGTTTCGCACTGCGGTGCGGCTTACAGCAATCCATCCCTGTTGTGCACGACGACTCCTCCGGCTCATTCAGTCTGCTCCCCTGCACAAACGGGATGTTCAAGATTCGGCAGCTCGAAGTACAGTAGGCTGTGAGGTGCGACGTCACACCATTCGCGGGGAAGGGGCCAAAAATCGGATTGGATGAAAGAGGTCAAGCTGGAAAGATAGGCAGGGTAAGGGGCACAGGAAAGGAAGAAGCCACAGAACATGGCCGCCAGGGCCGTTTGGTACAGACGAGCTGCTGTGGACATCCACCGGCAGAGGCCCGGCATGAGGACGCAACAGCGAGCTCATCTGACTCGCGACGAGACTATCAGTAGTAGTAGTCGGAGTCGGAGTCGTACGAAGACTGGGGCGAGTCATTGCGCTGGAGGGGCAGGCCTTTTTGGGCGAGACTGTGTGGGTGAAGAGGAGGGCAAGGGTGGTCAGCAGGAGAAGCTGAAAGTGGCGCACAGCCTCACCTATGATACTCACTCGTGCGCCCTCTCATTCCCTGCGAATCCAGCATGCCCGCGTACATGCTCAATATGGACTCTCTGACCATTCTCGCGTCGATCCTCGAGTTGGCCCATCACGGCTTGCACGAGGCCCCAATTGGCAGGCGTATTACCATCCGACTTGTACCCGCCGCGGTTGCGCCATTTCCAGCACCATTGATTGAGGGTGTTGACACTGTAGCTCGAGTCGGTGCGGATTAGGAGCGTCTGATCGTAAGGCGCCTGACGGAGGGCGATGTAGATTGCCTGCGCCGAGAGGGTAGAGAGATACGTAAGGTGGTCAGCGCACAGATGCCAGGACGAGCTCGCTCAGCGACTACTCACGTAGAGCTCAGCATTCTGGCTGGTATGAGTCCTCAAATCGGCTGGCAGACGTCCAGAGCGATCCCCCCAAGGAGCGCACACGCCAAAGGCGCTCTCTCCTGGGTTGTAAGGGTTCTTCGAGCCGTTGTTGACGCAGGCGCCGTCGGTGTAGATGATGCAGGCAGGGGGCATGGCAGGCAGGAGTGATGGGGAGGATAGAAAGGAAAGAAGCGGGACGTCCTCGTGCGCAGCTACTTGGATGTTGAGCACCGTGCGCTAGTGAGAGCTTTCTTTGTTCGTCTAATCTACTCGGAGTCATGCACGTCGTGCAGCAAGCAAGCAAGCGCGCCTGCGGGGAAGTCAAGTGGGAGCGGGGCGGATCTGGGTCGGGCGGCCGGGCGGCAGGCAGGCAGGCAGGCTGGTGCGTCCTAATCGAGCGGGGCGAGCGAGCGTGTCGAGGCGAACAAAGCAACACCGTGGGAGCGAGGGCGATCCTCAGCTCGTCGCGACGCGCGTGTGGGGAAGAAGGAAGAGGGAGATGGCGTTGCGCTGCATTGGTGAGGGGAAACATGGGATTGGTGTTGAGGGGAGAGACGGTCGTGCTAAAAGTACATCGAAGCTTGAATGAGAGAGAGAAAAGACTCAACGCTGGACTGCCTGCGCTGCTAGCCACGATGGGGGAACCCAGATAGGCGGTCTTGGAGGGAGTGACTGCAGGGGAAAAAGCAGAACGCGGAGTCGTCATCTTTCAGACTGTAGTGGCTTGTGGCTCAGTCGACACTACCTAGTAGTAGGCGGCAGCGTAGCCCGCGTACTCGATGTGCGTCGTCTCGGAGGGTAGAGCCTGGCGGGCAAGACTGAGTGAAGATGGAAGAGAGGCGGGGTATTCTGATTGTCAGGTCGACTCTTCTCAAGGCGGCTCTCAATCTCCTTCGTCTCTGCGGCCACTCACCGATCAGCACGCTCATTACCGGCCACGTTAGCGTGACCAGGGACATGACCGAAATTGATGGTCTGGTTGCGGCGAGAGCGAATGACTTTCATTATGTCGCAGATCAGATTCCAATTGGCGACGGGCTGACCGTTCGCCTTGCGTCCTCCATTGTCCTCCCATCCCCAGAACCAGTCGGTGAAGGTGTTAACGCAGTCCGAAGAGTCGGTCCACAGCTCGATGGGCCTGTGGTAGGGTGCAGCGCGGAGGGCTTTGTAGATGGCCTGGTGGTGGTTCACGACGGGCAAAGAGGCACTGTCAGTCGTCAAGTGGGCGATTTTGAGGAAACACAGTACTGCACTCGGTCGCTCACCCAAAGCTCAGCCTTGTTGTTGATGTGGGGCCTCATGCTCTCAGGCAGGCGCTCAGAGACGTCGCCGAGCTCAGAGGTGATACCGATGGCGCCTTCGGGGCGACGGGTGCGAGAGCCATTGTCGCGGCAAGCTCCGTCGGTGTATACAACGTACTTGTTGCTCATGGTTTGCAATGTCTGTGATCGTTCGATGTTGTGTGGAGAGAAGGGAAGGAAAGGGGCGAGAGAAGATGTATCTGCTTGTTCGTGCTGCGATGCCGGGCGGGGAGACCGCAAAGCCGACTTGGCCTTGCTCGGTCACAGCATCGCCACGGTCTACCTGACGTAGCTGCGCAGACATTGTCAAAGGGACGCTCAATGTGTGCAACAGCTTGCGATACAGTGAAGGACAAAAAGAGCAGAGCCAACCCGCGTCGTCATCTGCTCAATGTGAGGTGAATCATAAGAGTACAGAGGAGATGAGCATGAAATGAGCCTGGCAATAGCATTGCTCGTGAATGTAGCGACCACTGAGAACTAGAGATGGGGCCCGCCGCGCTCTACCCCTTTGTTTGCGACTGGGTACGTATAGGTCCAGCCAATGACATCGTCGATGATAGGTTGCTGCAGCGCCAGCTTAGCCAGCCTGCGGAATGAAGCGGGTCAAGGAGCAGCGTGATGAGCCAGGTGAGCAATCGCCTGCACCTCCACTGACTCACAGGTCTGCTCTCTCGTTTCCCTTCTCACCCGAATGCCCCAATACGTGTTCGACCCTCACCACCTGAGAGCGGGCTCGGCGTTGAAGGATCTCTTGCATGATCGACTGAATCAGCCCCCAATCGGCCACTCTTCTTCCATCCGTCTTGAAGCCGCCGCTGAGTCTCCAGTGGTGGTACCACTTGTTCAGAGAGTCGACGCATTGCATTGAATCGGTGCGCAGCAGGAGAGGGCGCAGAGGTGGGGCGTCTTCGAGAGCGCGGAAGATTGCCTGGTCGTGCGGAGGAATTGTAGAGACTTAGCATGGAACAGACCAACTTTGCTTGGAAGCCTCGATTGACCCACATAGAACTCAGCCTTGATAGCAGAGTGAGGACGCATAGTGTCTGGCAGTCGTTCGAGAACATCGTGATCCTCCGTGAAGATACCAATTGCTGCCTCCGATTGTAGCTCAGAGTATCGCGGATCAGCGTCTTTTCCTCGCCGACAAGCCCCATCTGTGTAGATGATGTACCAGCTCATTGCAGAGAGCAGTTGTAGATGATTGTCGTATCGAAAGAGAGAAGAGGTCCAAGCGTCGCCTCCGACCCACTGAGTGGAACATGGGATCAGCGGGTGCTGAGCGAGCTTCCATGTGTCACCGCACGGGCCGCCATCGTTGACCGTGTCGCCGCGTCGAGTCGCACGAGCGTCAAGGAGAGGAGTGAGATTTGGAAGTGGGAAGTGGGGGACAGGCAAAGGGTGGCATTTTGGATGCGAGACCAACACGGGCGGGCTTGAGCGGGCGAGCGAGCGTCAAGCAGGCGTCAGCCAATGTCTTACTTTACTGTGTCGAATCAGAAACGCTCAACAGGCGGCTGAATGATTGACATTGAAAACACAAGCGAATCGCAAGAAGAGGAATCATGGGATGCTCTGTAACTCGCGGCGAGCACGAGTGCAAGAGAGAGAGACGAGGCACCTCAATGCTAGGTTGCCTCTGTTGTTGATCTTGTCAAGTTGGCGAGGTGAAAAGATCTTGTCGAGAAAACAGGATAAGGGGCAAAAATGTCGAGCTTTTGGGCCGCAAGACAAGTCTGCGGAGGAGGACGATCGTCTGCCGTGGTGCGCGGCATGCTCTGAGCCTAGCGGCTACGAGGAAGGGCGGTCCCCTGAGCGAGGCTGGGTGCAAGAGGCCAATAGTGGAGGTCAAGAGGATTGAGCATGCTGCTCGATGTGCGAGGTCATAGCCCTACAGACTCACTTGTGAGCCCTCTCATTTCCCGGATGACCAGCATGGCCAGGCACATACTCGACCTTGATCAGATGCCCATTGCAGCGGTAGTTGGTAATCTCTTGCATCACATCAACGACGAGATCCCAATTGGCGGGCCTCTTGCCCGACGAGGTCCTGCCGCCATTGTTCTTCCAGCGGTCAGCGAGGCCATTGCAAATGTCGACGCTCAGCTCGGAGTCGGTGCGGATCGTGAGGGAAGTCCAGGGGGCCGTTTCGAGGGCGCGAAGGATGGCCTGCGTGTGTTGGGCGAGAGAGGTGAGGGGTGAGCTTTCTCCCCTTCGTAAAGTTGGAGGCTGCCTCGCAAAGTTGATTACCCACATACATCTCAGCCATTGGACTGGTGTGAGGACGCATGTCCTCAGGCAGCGACTCGCTGAGCTCAAACAAGCGGCAGTGGACACCGATGCTGCCTCGAGCGTATGGATAGCCGTTGCCTGGGCAAGAACCGTCGGTGTATATGACGAGCGGAGCCATGAGCGCGTGTTGTTCTTGAGGTAGCGAATTGAGTGTGATGGTCGTGAGGACAAGATGAGAAACGCGCAGCAGGGGCAAACGGAAAGGCAGGAAAGCGGCTTGCTCTGTCGTTACGCTCGGCCAAGCCGCGGCTGGGTCACAAGTGCTGATTGGTACCATGCATCAAGACACGACGGTGACAGCGCTTACAGTACATGGAGACAGACGAAAATTTTGCCCGATGCCACGGTGTTAAACTGGACTCATAGGCGACGCTACTGTAAGCAAGAAGAGAGACAAGCCCATTGCTGGGTTGCGCTGCGCATGCCGCTGGACAGTATCGCAGCTTGAAGCATCGGCCGTCCAACGTGTGGTTAGAGAGAGACATCGGGAAGTTCGCGCTCTTGCTCCTTGCTCCTGACCGGGTACCTATAGGTCCAACCAATGACATCGTCAACGATTGGATACTGCAGCGCCAATTGAGCAAGCCTGATTGCGAGCGGACGAGGAGGCCGGTGCAGGGAGGAAGGTAGCAGCGGTCAGCTCACTATCTTTTTTGTCTCGATGAAGGCTCTTTTCCAATGACCAACATGTCCGCTCTCTCATTGCCAACATTTCCCGAGTGGCCCAAAACGTGCTTGAAGCTGACCATCTGGCCTCGTGATCTGCGCAGCAGAATCTCATCCATGATGTCACGGATCAAGTTGTAGTTCTTGTCTTTCCGCCCATTCGTTTTGAGCCCGCCGTGTGCGACCCATTCGTAGTACCAGATGGTGAGCGTATTGATGCACTGTGTTGAGTCCGTCCTGATCAGAAGCGGTCGAATGGGCGGAGCCTCCTGCAGCGCTCGGTAGATGGCCTGGTCGCGAGGGGGAGAAGGGGCATCGTCAGCTACTGTACAGAGATGGGACAAAGAGCTGCTTCCACTCGCCCAAAATTCAGACTTGTCTGCAGTATGAGGACGCATCTGCTCTGGAAGTCGCTCCATGACGTCGAGATCTTCGCTATAGATGCCAATGGCACCTTCCGCCTGCCGGAGCGCTGGATTGGCGCCGTTGCCGTGGCAGGCCCCGTCGGTGTAGATGATATAGGTGGTCGTTGGAAGAGTCATGATCAGAGGATGGGTTGGATAGGAGTAAAAGATGCAGAAGATACAACAAGGGGCCAAAGCGGCATTCTTGGAGGCGAAGGTGAGCGTGTGTGAGACGGGTGCTGATGGACCTTCCATCTGGTGCCGCACGAGCCGCCTTTGATGTGCCGTCGCGAGAGCCGCGACTCGATGTGCGACTAAACTTGACATCGCGGCTTCAAAGCGGACCCTGACACGGAAGTAGGAGGGAGACACAGGCCGTCTTTGGCTGGATGCGAGACCAACACTCGAGCTCGGAAAGGACGAGAATCGGGCGGGCGGGCGGGCAAGCTGATGTCAAGCGGGCGTCAGCAAATTGCTCTCCTTGTTGGTCTCGACAGGAAGAGCTGACGGTGGCTTCGTCGACCACTGAGCTTGGCTGAGCCTCGCTGAGTGGCGGTGACGACACTGACTCGGAGTCTCTTGGCGGAGTGAGAGACTCAGCCAGCTCAGCGACTGCTCGCTCGCTGGATCCCTCTTCTCTTCTTTCCCTCCTGCTCATCACTCCCTTTGTCTCTCGTCCTCATCACCCTCAAGACTCCTCTCACAAAGACGTGCCTTGCCTCACACTCTCTCATCAAGATGCCCATTAACATTTGGACTCACGGCTCGTCCTCGCCGGTCAAGGGCACCACGACTCCTAACCGCCGTCGCGGCTCCTCGCCCACCAGCAACAACAACAGCAACAGCTCCTCTCCTTCCCGCCTCATCGCCGCCGATGGTCGTGCTGGTATTGGCATTTACTACGAAGACGGGCATTACCGACACCACAATCTGAGCGAGCAGGTTCTCGCGCCTCGTACTGACAATAGTCACTGGGCTGAGCTCTACGTGAGTGCGAGCGGCGGGGAGATGATAGAGCTGAGCTCGAGCTGAACATCGTCGAGCGGTCCACTCCTCGCGGGACAGGCCCTGAATCGTCTCCTCGATGCTGCCCCCTCTGCCAACCTAGTCATCAAGTCAGACAATGACTTTGCTGTCAAGTGGTGAGCACCCGCGTGCCGCGCCACTACTCTGTCTCTTTTCTCCGCACTCAGACCACATCAACTCCCCTCGCCGCCCAGCGTCACGAGCACAGTGCGCTTCACCGCCTTCGAGGACGAGGCTCCTGCCACCCTTGAGCTCATGGCTGACATCAAAAAGGCAGTCAAGCAGCGTCGCTCTGCTGGCCACACCGTCGAATTTGTCCACGTCGAGAAGCCGGGCAAGGAGATCAAGAAAGCAGCCAAGTGAGTGCGCGCTGTCGTGGCTGCCAAGCAGGCAGATGGTGTCGAGATAATGGGAAGCTGACTCTGGCTCTGCTCCTCATGCCTTCGTCGCTCGCTCGCTAGGCTCGCTGAGGACGCAGTCCGCCGTGCTGCTCAGGACAGGCAGGTCCCTGTCCCTTACATCAACGCTCACTAAACTAAGCCTAGAAGCAGGCTCACCAGTCCCAATCATACTCGATCTCCAGCCGCAAAGACACGACCAGCAGCAGCAATACAGTACCCACCTACCTCAGCTCATCCGCACCGTGATACCAGCCTACGGCACAATGCCATCACCTCGAACTCGATTCGACAAGACACACCAGCTCAACAATGAGCATGACCTCAACTACCACTGCAAGACACCCACCCAAAATTGACAAGCTTTGCTCCTCACCTCTCATCGCCGTAGAACGGGCCACCTCTTCCAACTCCTTCCCTTCTCTCCCAACACCACACCACACCACCAGGCCCCAACGAGGCTGCTTCAAAGCACCATTTGAGCTTAAAAAGAAGTCTATTGCTCCTTCTCCTCTCTCCTCTCTTCTCTTTTCCCTACCAGCCTCCATCCATACCGGTAGAGGCTTGGCCGCGTTCCCACCTGCCCCACCTTACGTTCCTTTCTTTTCTTTTCCTCTTCTTGACTCAGCCTTCCCCTTCTGTGGCGTGGTCCTTGAGCATTCATCAATTCAGAATCGAGTTGATCTCGATGCTGGTCGGTACTGACGATGAGTGACGGTTGAGCTTGTGAGGACAAGGAAGAGTGTTGTACAGTACCGTAGCGACGAGGCGAGGAGAGGCACGAGGCGCGACCTTAATCGCCATTACGGCTTCCTCCTCGACGTCGACGTCGACCTTGATCTCGACCTCGTAATTCGCAGAGCACACACCGGTCCTGTGTAAGGGATAAGCAGGTACGCAATTTTCAAGAGCAGCGAGGTATAAAGAGATCTATGCAGAGTCGAAGAAGAAGGACAAGACGATAATACTGAATAACAGGTGCGTGAGTGGAGGCGAATAAAAATAGTGTAGACCATAGCGCAGCGTCGAGCATTCAGCTCGCAGGATGGAATGGAGGGAAGAAGGTGTGCAAAAGATAAACATCGTCACCTCGTCGTCATGTTCATCGTGGAGATGCGGAGAACGTCTCACACCCCCACTCCCTTCCCCACCCCCAACCCACCCATCAACTCCATCAACGCTCCCTCACTTCCCTCCAACTCACCCCTGGCCAACCTCCTCCACACCTCTTTACTCCCCTCTGACCCCCTCACCTCATCCCAGCTCTGCCTAGCATAACGAAGCCACTCGCGCCTAATTGCCGGGAAACGTTGAGCAAAAGGGCTGAGCAGGTGGGAGAGGACCGTACTTGGTGTGAGGAAGGGGGGGGAGAGGAGGGAAGTGTGAGAGAGGTGCAGGAGGGAGGGGAGGGAGAGTTGAAGCGAGAGGGTGTACCCGTGCAGGGGGGAGAGGGGGGGTGATGGGGGGGTTGGACCCGTCGGGGTGGCGGAGGGGTGGAAGTGTACTTGGTTGGTGCTGTGTGCGGGGAGAGGGGAGGGGTCAGCCTGAGATGAGGAGGATCAACGATAAAGCTGGAGGGTGCATGACGACTTACCACAAGTAGAAGATCAAAGCCCTCAATGTCTCCAGGTCGCAGCCCCTGACTCTTACCAGCTCGCCATGTACTTTCCCCATACGAGGGATCAATCCCATCTCCATCTCCTCTGCATCTTGTTCCCCTTCCTCGCCTTCCTTATGAATGCTCCTGCTCCCCCTCCTCGAGGAGCTCATCTTGAGCAAACTCCTACTACCCTCACCAGAGACCTTGCTCGATCGAGGACGAGGCGCACCAGAGAGGAGTGACTTGGGGCGCAGACTGTTGAGCGAAGAGAGAGATCGCTTTCTCTCCTCTTGAACGCCGCTGTGACCACTGCCGTTGGCGGAGAAGCTCGAAGGGTCACTGAGCTTAGGAGCACTTTGCGTCCTCTCTGAGCCGGGATGTGTTCTGCCCAGCGGCGGCAGTGGTAGGGGAGGAGGAGCTGGAGGAGGAGCCACGATGGGTTGGTGGGCCAGCTGATCCCACCAAGCCGACCCACGCCTCACGCCCTTCGTTGCAGCAGAGTCATTGCGCTCGGTCGAATCGCTGCCCCCACTCTCATGTCGACCAGCCCCGCCCACTTTGCGGAGGGAGAGGAGGCGTGCGCGAATCTTGCGGCCAGGGGTAGAAGAGGGCGAGATGGCGCGGGGTGGACTACGCTGTTTGGCAGCTTCCGCCTCTAGCTCGACGTTGAGCGCCAGCTCGGCCAGTGCGGCTACTTGGGCTTGGGAGATGGACTGGGTGCGCGGGATTGGGTCTGGCTTGGGGATGTCATTGTCGGTATTGGCGGTGCCGGGGAGGGAGAGGAGGGGCACGCTTGCTGGCGTGGGCATGGGGTGGCGCGCGCTCGTGCGGCTCGAGGCACTCATGCGGCGGGCGTTGTGAGTGGCAGTCGTCGTGGTAGAGCGATTGTGCTGTAGCGCGCGGGCTGGATGCGGGATGGTGAGATCCCCTTCGAGGATGAGTAGGCCATCGTCTGATATCTCTGTGTGCGGGCGACGAGGAGGAAGAGGATCGCAGTCAGCCAGCCAGCCCCTCCGATCTCTCTCGCCTGCAGCCAACTCGACTTACCATCAATCAACTTCGGGCACACCCTCTCAATCACCTCCCTCCAAGCATAAACCGCCATGCCCGTCGTGCTCGAAGTGGAATGACCATCGATGATGAACTTGAGATTAGGCAAGCCTTGCCCCTTCATGGTCTTGTCCACTATGTAGAGGGCAGAGGGGGATACGCTGTCGAACATGGGCTGATGGTGCGAGGGAGAGCGTGGAGAAGGTGGAGTGGGCAGATCTCGCTCCGCCTTGCTATCGACGCTGGTGCTGGTGCCAGTGTAATGAGGGCGGGGAGGCGGCGGCTTGCGATAAATAGGGGTATCAACGGGTGACTCGGCGCTCCTGTTGACGTTGGGCCCATCGCCCACGGCGTCCAGCTTGCTCGACTTGGGCCTCTCTGCACTGTCTTGTTTTCCAAACATCCTTGGTGGCGCAGGCATGGGGAAGACGGGCCTCGTCGTCGTACTGGTCGTCATTGTCCCCTGGTTACGGTGCGTTGTGATCTTGGTACTCGCATTCACGATTGCACCCATAAAATGGGCAGGGGAAGTCGAGCGGACAAAAGTAGGCGAAGGAGCCGAAAAGGGGCGGACCGTGTTCTTGGGCCTGGTGGAGCGTTGGGCAGCAGCAAGGGCCGCGGCGTGACTGTGGCTCGTCGTAGCGTTAGCGCTAAAGGGGCGAGAGTGGTTGCGGATCACAGCCGTGAGGATTCGTTTGGTGGGGAGAGATGTGGTGCGCGATGGAATGGTAAGATGGGAGCGACGCGCCACGATGGTGTTGCGTGTCTTGGCTGCTGCTGCTGGTGCTGCTGGTGAGAGTGACAAGCGTATGTGCGTAGGCGTGGCTGCTGCTGCTGCTGCTGCTGTTGTCGCTCCTCCAGGCGGGGGACCAACCCAAGGCGTCCTGGGCAGCGAGAAAGACGTCGACGTACTGGCTATCGTCTTGCTCGCTGGGACAAAGCCGTGAGCGGTTAGCTCAAGAGGCAAGAGATGAGGGGGAGAAGCAGGCAGAGACATGAGGCGTCGCACTGGCAGGCCGAAGAGGAACAGAGTGGCGCTCAGTGATAGGCCCGGAGCGGGATGCGCGGCGGCGGCGGCGGCGGCGGCGACGGAGGTGCGTGGCCGTTGATGAGCAGCAGAAGGACGCGGCTCAGGAACGAATTGTGCAGGTGGTGGCGAGTGGGAGCGAGGAAAGGGTATCAGAGAAGATGAGGAGGGAGGCGAGGGAGGGGATGAAAGGGGCGAGGAGCTCAGTTGATCGCTGGGTCGATTTGGCATCCAGGCGGGCGCGTGCCCAAGGTCGAGATCGAGGCGTGTGGTGCAAAGGCAAACAGCAGCAGCAGCAGCCAGGCGTCGACCCAACTCGACCTGACGGACGACGAGATGCATGTCATTGCTGGACGTGCGTGCGTGCCGAGCCGCGAGCGAGCGTATGTCTCACTTCAAAGTGAGCTTGAAGAAGTCGAGCGCACTCTCCACCACAGTGTCGGGCTGAGCGAGCGCGAGGCACGCACGGACGGAAAGAGGCCTGGCGTCAGCACAGCAGCACACGACATGGCAGTACCACGACCTCGCTCAACAAGACCGACACTCACCAATTCCTCAGGAATATAATGACCACTCGGAACAGCCTTGCTCCCCTCTTCATCCAGTCGTTCACAACACCCCCTCCAAAAGGCCAACTGCTTCTCTCTCCCATAGAGATTCTCCACGATCCCATTAGCACCCCACAAGACCCTGAACGGGGCCTGTACTTTCTGCCCCTTCGCTCGTGACTCCTTGTCATGTTCAAAGTCCAGACCAAGAGGGCTGGACTGTCGATAATCCTCGCACGTAGCCTCCACGTACGCCGGATCTTGCAACGTCTTGGTGTAACTCTCCAGTATCTCCTTGGGATGCACCTCTTCCTCTCCTCCGTGCACCCCGCCCTTCTGATTCATGACGGTCATCTTCTTGATATAGGCTTGAGGAGCTCCGAGGATCATTTGCTCCGGAATCGGGTGGGGTTGGACGAGGAAGAACCAGTGCCAGTAGTAGAGGGCGAAACGGAGGTCCGTGTTGAGGTACACGTCGACCGTGGGTGCTATGTCCAAGATGAGGAGGGAGTGCACGCTCTCGGGGTAGTCTAGAGATAGGCGATGGGCGACGCGCTGAAGGGGAGCGTGGGGGGGAGGCCGAGAATTGGTTCAACACATACGCGGGCATTGCTCAAACGGCTGTGATGTACGGTACTCACAGCTCCTCTGTCGTGTGCCAGGATGTAAAACTTCTCATGCCCACCCACCGCCTTGACCAGCTCCACCATATCCCTCGCCATCTCCCTCTTTGTGTACCTTCCCCTCGCAACCTCATCCTTATACTGCCCCTTCTCGTCCCTCTCGACGGAAACTGCCGTACTCTTACCATGTCCCCTCAGATCGGGTATGATGATCCGCGTAGTGCCTTTGAGCTCTGCAACGAGCTTGGGAGCGGCGCGCAGCCAGATGAGGTTGGATTGCGGGTGCCCATGAAGGAGGAGCAGGGTGTGCTGGGCGGGGGATTCGGGCTCAAAGACCAATGCATGAATGGTCAGGTCAAGCGTAGGGTCGTGCGCCGGTGATGGGATCTTGACGTCGTGGGCCTTGAAGCCGACGTCGTGGAAGGGGGCGTAGAGACTGTTGGTTGTCGACATGTTTTGAAGAGGGGGCTGTTTGATGATGCGGTCGAGGAGCAAAGATAGAGGGAGAGAACCAGAGCAGCGACGTCCTGAGGGAAACGTGGAGTCCTTGGGACTTGTCCGAATCGTCACTCGTCTGCATGAGCACGGACCTCAGGAATTGTCACTCGCCAGGCGAGATGAGTTGGACCAGCGGGGCGGCGTCTGGGCTGCAGGTGGCTGGCGTCGCAGATGGCACTTGGCAGTTGCCGTTGTCTTTGCGTCTGCGTCTGCGTCTGCATCTGTTTGAGTCTTGTTTCTTTTTCCCCGTCTCCCTTGTCACTCGACATCTCCACCCGGGCAGCCCATTGTCATGGCCTCATCGCCATCCAGCGATCCACCGCCTCCGACCTCCTCTTCATCAGGACCTGCAACAGCGCCAAAGAGGGCGACCCCACTCAGCCATGTGACGAGCAGCCTCTACGATCCACAGCCCGACCCCTATCGGTTTTCGGCAGATGGTCACCAACACCACCACTACCACCACCACCATGCGCATCACGGCCATCGGACCCGCTCTCCCTCCCCACATCACAACCCGCATCGCGCCCACAAGCACCATCCCTTCCCCTACGCCGCCTCGTCCTCGGTTGCGGACCTCTCCCTCGCCGGCCTCACCGACTTGGTCGACTCGCGGTCGGGCTGGTACGAGGAGAAACGAATGACGGAGGAAGCCATCGAGGAGCAATGCAAGGGCAAACCCCGCAAGATCAAAGCCGCGCTCAGAAGCTACTATGCCGACTTGAATTACGTCCTCGATGGATGGAGAACCGCAGACGTTATCCTCGACTCGCAGTTCCCTGCTGAGGTGCTACGTCGCTTTGGGACGATGCAGGAGGTAGAGGAGGCATTGGGGAGAGCGGCAAAGTACGAGAAGCATCCGGGAGTAGGGGTCAGTAGGCGCATCGATATGTTGGGTGGAAGGACGACGAGTCATACAGGATTGATGCATCTCCTTGCAAATGGGACGCCGGAAGGCGGGCGCAGTCCGGCTTATGTCGCGACGAGCAGCGATGACGATGATTCTCCTCGTGCGCCTCATCGCGCCAGGAGAGGGAGAAGAGCGCATCGCCCTAGTGTGCTGGGGGATGAAGAGAGTCACGGAGTTGGGACACGCCGTTTTCCCGAAGGAGATGTGAGGAACAGCTTTGGCACTCGAGCGGCAAACGCTTTTGGGCTGGGTTGGCTGCGCTACAGTGAAGCGACACCACCGCCTTCTACTCCACCACCTCTTCCACCCTCCTCGCTGAGCAAGAAGTCGTCCACAACAATCACCCAGCCGCCTCCACTCAAGCCGCAGCGCACAGCGAGCGAGGATGAGAGTGGCTTCGACTCGGACTCTGAACCGGAGCCGTCCGAGGCGGGACCACGGCCCCGTCAGAGCCAGAATCAGGGGGAGCGACGCCGCCTCTTGGAGGGTCAGGAGAGGAGGGAAAGGGGCAGGCCGAAGAGCAAGAGTACGGGACAGTATGGAGGGATGGGCCAGACGCAGACGCAGACGCAGGCGCAGAATGGGGGCGGGAATAGTGTACCGACTCATGTCGTAGTCAGAGCTACCACGCCTGCTGGAAGGGAGATCGCTGCCATCGAGGGGCCAGAAGGGTCCGAGGAGGTGAGCAGCGAGCGCGCAGCATCGCGCAATTGTCTTCCACTGACACGATCCTCACGCTCACACACACGCGCGCGCAGGGCTCCCTCGATCGACGTCTCAAAGACCAGCAACAGCTCCGCGATGCCCGCGATCAAGCCAAAGCCGCCGTCACTGTGGGCGCCAACAATGCCTCTTCAGCCACGACGCCACCGGATACCGACGAGGATCGGGACCAGCTGGCCGACCTACCTGGTGGCCGAAGAGAGCGCGATCGCCAAGCATTGCGTAAGGCTGTACCTGGGTGGGAGGAGCGGGAAGAAGGGGAGGAGCGTTCTGTTCAGTTTGCGATCAACCTCAATCTGTGGGTTGCGCCTCGCCTCCCTTCGAGGTAACACTGGTCGTCAAGCTGACATCTCTCCCTGCGCGCAGGTTGATCAACATCCTCCTTCTCCTCGGAAAAGCCGTCGCCGTCCTCTCCTCCAGCTCCGTCTCCCTCCTCGCCTCACTAGTGGACTCGGCCCTCGATCTCCTCTCCACCATCATCATCTTCGCCGCCTCAAAATTCGTCGCATTCAAGAGCACAGCCTCGTACTTCAAGTACCCTCGCGGCAAGAAGAACTTCGAACCCCTAGGCGTAGTCATCTTCTCGGTACTAATGATCGCCTCCTTCTGTCAAGTCCTCGTAGAGTCCTGCGGCAGATTCTGGACAGTCGTACAGACAGGTCGCGACCCTGAGGCAGGGAAGGATGGTCAACCTGCCAGTCTACCCTTGTTGGGCGTAGGGTTCATGCTGGCCACCATTGGAATCAAGACGGTCATGTGGTTGCTGTATCGTCACTCCCACTCGAGTGGGGTACGCGCTGTTGCCCAGGATAGTCAGAATGATGTTGTGTTCAACATCTTCTCTCTCACTTTCCCCTTCCTGGGTTCGTGGCTCAAGATGCCCGCTCTGGACCCTATTGGTGGGATAGTCCTTTCGCTTTACATTATCAGCGAGTGGCTGGGAACCCTGGTCGAGACGACGACTAAGCTTTCGGGCGCTCGTGCTTCTACGCAGGAATTGGCGCGCATCCTCTACTTAGTTGTGCGATTTAGGAGCGTGCAGTTCGTCAGTAGTTGTGAGGTTTATCATACGGGGGACGATTTGACGGTGGAGATGGATATCATTCTGCCGGTCAGCATGCCATTGAAGGAGGCGCATGATTTGGGTGAGATCACTACTTATGCTACCGAGAGGTGAGTTAAGCGAGCGAGCGAGCAAGCTAGCGTGGTGGGCGAATAGGGCTGAATGTTGATCTCCTCGTTTGACCACCACAGCCTTCCTTCGGTGAGCCGATGCTTCACCCACCTCGACTATTACTTTGGGCCTGCCACACACTTGCGAGGCCCATTTTGATCGACACGACGCTTGCTAAGCGACGGACACTCCACTTTTCACGTTTCGATTCTCGATTCGGCTTGCAATGGAATACCACACTCTTTCGTCTCGTTGCACACTCGCGGAGGAGAGTGGCTGGGGTGGGTGATGCATTGGCATTGCATTACGTGGTTAAGCGCCGAGCTTGAGTGTCCATGCGGGCTGGTCCATCGCCGCGCATCCCAATTGTAGCGATCCCGCCTCGATCAAGCGCAGCAGTGCATCCCCCTCATCATCTTCCCCACCCTTCGCGCCTCGAACAATCAACAGCGGTACCTCAGCGCTTCCCTGTCTTCCGCCCTCATGCCCAGTCGCGAACAGATTGAGGGGCACATTCCGCTCCAATGCAAGTACAGTCGTCACAACGCTGCTCCCGCCCTTCCTACCTAGCGAAGCCGAAGATGAGCTGTGCCGCTCAACGACCTTTTGCACGGCTGCGAGGCTCAAATTAGCCCCCTCCAGTGAGAGTGAGGAAACTGCCGTGTCGTACTCAGCATCTTGCCCCTCCTTGCCCGATGGGACGTAGTTGATGTTGAGTTCGCCCGCCAACTCACCTCCCGCTTGGTCCAGGCCGGGAAGGGAGACCTCTATGCTGACCCACGCGTAGCTTACCCTCCCACCTTCCTGCTTGCCCTCCTCCTCACCACCTGCGCTCGGGGCGAGGACCACCCTACTCGAGATCAGCAAGGGAAGATCCGTGCTCGGTCGACCCACTTTGCGCACAGGCAAAACCGTCCGGCTAGTTGCACCACCCCGTTCCTGCACCTTCACACCATCGTACGAGCTAGAGGGAGTGACAGTCCTCACCCCCTGCTCTGTGGAAGCACGTCGCCCCTCCTCCTCTGCAATGCTTAGGGCAGACGAAACGCTCCTCCTCACACGCTCCCTCGGCCCGCTTCCACTCGCAGCGACGCTCAAGCTGCCACTAGGCGCTCGATCCCAGGACGTCGATATCGACATGCTCCTACCGCTCGAGGTCGAACTGGTCCTCGTTCTATTAGACGCCAGAGATGAGACGCGCTGATGCTCTCCCGGAGAGGTCTGCTGATCAGAGAAAGAGGCAGAGCGTTCCGCTGCACTTGCTGCGCGCATTTTGGCTTGGGCGAGCAGGCCTAGCCCGGCGGGGGAGATGGTACTCGTACTGCTTGAGGATGAGGAGGTGGAAACCTGTCGGAGGGGCGATGGAGAGGGTAAGGGTCCAGGTGAAGGTGAGGAGGGGAATGGTAGAGCGGCCGTCGTTGATGGGGAAGTGGCGACCTGCAAGGATGAGCCCCTCGAAGCTGAAGTAGTCGTGGAAACATTCCTCGCGCTCCCGGCGGAGGTGAAGCGAGCGAGCGGACCGTTGGCCAGACCGGAGGGCGTGCGATCCATTCCTGGCCTGGCCGTTGTCGGCGTAGTGGCAGGGGTACTGGCTGCTGCTGCTGCTGCTGCTGCTGCCACTCGTTCTTCTTCGTCCCTCGCGCGCGCTTGGCGAAGGGCGCTGGCTGAATGGCGAAAACTGCCGCTCATTGCGCCGGGCATGGTTGTGCTTACGGCCGTGTTGGCAGACCGAGTCGAGCTGCTCTGAGCTTCATTGAGTTGCAACGCTTCACGTCTTGCTGCGTCCTCCAGTAGGGAACGGAAGTCCAACGTGCAGGACCAGACGGACGAAAAAGCCGGCGTGAGAAGGCGGTCTGCCTGGTCTTCCTCGCCATTCCTGGAGGGGAGGAGGACGGGCTTCCCATGTACGACGATAGAGATGCTTCGCATAGTGCTGCCACCCGAGGCCAGAGCTTCGCTTGCTCCTCTGTTGCTCGTGCGGGTTGAGGTGGGGACGAATCGAACAAAGTAGACGAGATTTCGCTGTTCCCCCTGCTCGAGGTCAAAGGCCGTCTCCCCGCCACGGACGAGGCGCGCTTCTGCTTGCCATCCCTGTGGACTTGATGCGGTGGCTTCCTGCCCGTTAGAGGTGGGCTGGACGACTTCTACCTCGCAGTTGTCCACCTGAAAGACCATCCCAGAGTCGGATGGGTTGTCCACTTCGACCGAGAGGACCAGGCAGCGACTCCTCGAAGATGCTGCACGTCCGACTGCCATGCCCTCGCCGACTTGCTCATGTTTGAGAACAGGCAGCTCCACATCGTCCACCATGGTGGTCCTCATCCTGACCCCCACGGCCGATCGTACATCCAACCCACGCCGGACGGAGCGTGTCAGCGTGACGACCGAAGAGCCCCGATCTATATCGTCGGCATCATCGTCCTTGTCCCGCGAGGTGGCGGGCTTGCCTTGCGTTGCGTCGGAGGAGCGGCCGTACAGAGCTGGATCCGATATATCGCTGCTGGCACTCGAAGCGCGAGTGAGGGATAATCGTGCAGAAGACGATGTGGTCGAAGAGGATGTAGTGGCGGTGGTAGCACTCGTTTCGCTCCCCTCGCTCAGGTCGGTCAAGTCCCCCTCCTCTCCCTCTGTATCACCGTCCCCCATGCCCACAAGCCCGCGTCCCCGTCGCATCTTCGCCCCCACATCCCTCGCGCTCCTCCCTGGTGTGACGAGCCTGCTGCCCAATACCTTGCTCGGCAGGCGGCTCAAGGGCAACTTGGCGAGGGCAGAAGCTGCTCTTGCTGCTCGTTGGGAAGGGCTCTCATCTGGATAGACGGGGCCCGATGAAAGGGGAGAGAGGAGATCATGATCCGCCCAACTGGCCCCCTCTTCCTCGTCTTCGTCCTCCTCGCCATTGCCGGAGGTGAGGGCTGGCCGCAGCTCGGCGGGGAGCATGGCGAGGTACTGTGATTGTCCGCTCAGGTCGGCGGTCAAGGCTGAGAGGAGTGGGGAGGTAGGAGAGAGTCGAAGGGAGAGGGAAGCGGTCAAGAGGAGGGACGGCGTGGGGTGTCGATGTCTTGCGTAGGTGATGGGGAGGAGGAGCGGCCATTCGATGTGCCATGAGGCTGTGGGCGGGTGGTACGTGACTGTGCAGCCCATTCCTTCTGGCTGAGAGGCGGGGGTGGCGGTCTGGCTGCTGCTCTGCTGGTGTTGTTGCCTCGCAGCCGGTCGTGTTGGCACTTTATTGCCCTGCCATGCTATCGAGTAAAAGGCAACCTCATCCCCCAAGCCTGCTTCAATGTTCTGATATTGGCCCTCCCTCTCATGCTCACTCATCGCTGGTCTCGGCCTTGCATGATCCTCGACGACGACGCTCGTGCTAGCATTTCCCGCACTTGCCCTCGCCGTGGTAGGCGGTATCACCAGATCTCTGTTCCCAAGCGGTGGACGAGGGGATACATAGCTTCCTCTTGCCTCGATTGCAAGATTGCAGAGCACGGCCAGCAAGACGAGGCGGGTGCTGCGAGCCTGTTCTGTTCGCTCTTCCCAGTCTACATCGTCGGACTCGTCGTCGTCTAGCGTGAGTGGGATGGAGTAAGTCGCGTGGCCTCGCGTTGGTGGTGGGAGGTGGGTGGGGGAGGATGGCAAACGCAAGCGGAGCCGCGCCTCGAGATGTTCGTCGTAGAATGCTATGTCGCGTGATGAGGAGGAAGAAGAAGACGAGGTCGGCGAGTCGCCGCGGTAATGGGGAACGTGTAGGTGAAGCTCGGAGCGTGAGAAGAGGTCGTGCAGTAGTGATGAAGCATTGCGACTGTTGCTCATGGCTATGCAAGGGGGGAAAAGGATGATAGAATAAAGTGACGTGAAGGAAGTCAAGAAGGACGCACGCACGGACAGCGAGCGGGCCGCGGCTTTGGCTTGGTGTTGGACGACGGAGCGACGCAACGCAACGCTTGGGCCAGCCTCATTGCTCTCACACTCAATCAAATCACGGTATCGATGCCTTCCATCCTTCACTCAAACATCCTCGCAAAGCAATACCCACTCCCTCTCACTCGCCGCAAAACGCAGCGTATCCCCATTCTTGAGCTCATAGTACCTCGAAGCGGGCACCGCCTTCTTGTTGACCGTCGTGCCGTTTGCTGATTCCAGGTCGAGGATGAAAGGTCTGCGTTGTGCGCAACAGGAGGGCAAGCCTTGTGTCAGCCTTTTCGTCTCCTTTTTTCATCAATCATGTGTCGCACAACTCACTTGATATTTCGCTTCTCGTCTCCAAACTCGTTGCGTTCCACCACTAGACGATATTGGAGGACGGCGTGCTGTTTCGAGCAGCTCGTGTGGTCGAGCGGGACGTCCACTACTGCCCTATCACGGCCAAAGAGGTAGCACGATTGGCGAGAGACGTGTAGGAGATCTACAGGCATGCAAAGGCAAGTCATGTCAGCTCTCTTTCCTCCGCCTTCATGGGCAACGACGAGGGGAACGAGCGCTCGCGGCTGGTACATACCCAGCTCTTGCCCATCCTTGAACACATAGAGTCTCCACTTCCTCTTGGGCTTCTTGGCCTCTGGCGGTTCATGATACTTGAGCGCTGTTCCATTGATCTGGTTGGATTCGGCTGCTAGGAGTCCTGATGGTGTGAAGTCCGGTTCATCGATGAAGGGTTCTTCGTCCTCTTCCTCCTCTTCAGGCGAAGCGCCGCCCCCCGTGGAGCGATCGTAGCGCTCTCGCTCTCTGCGACGATCGACTGAGAAGTCTGGAGAGCGTGAACGACGACGTGAAAAAGATGCTGGTGGAGAGCGAGGGCGTTGCCGATAGCCATCGTCACGCCGCGGGTGTTGATCTCGGCTGCGATCCTCTCGCCTTCGGTGGTCGTACCCATCGTCCCTATATGCAGGCCTACGCCTCTCCTCGTCATCTCTTGGTCTGCGCCTTTCCTCTTCCCTGTATCCACGATGCGCTGAAGTGGATGGCCTGTCATCCTCGTACCTCCTTCGCGGAGGTGAGTCTGATCGAGGCATGCTGCGAGGGATATCGAATGGATGGATGGATGAATGGATTCGAGGACAAGATGAGCTTCCCGTTTCTTGTTTCCGCCCGCGATCTGGTCTGTCCGTCTCTGTCCGTCCGAGATAATTCAACTCCCTCGTGTGCGAAAGTGGAGTCGCTTGACATCCGGGGATCAGACCTTCTCCCCTTTCCCCCCTCTCCTCAAACACCTCCTCCTCGCCCCTCTACAGGAGCAACAATGGGCCTCAACACCCACCTCTGCTCTCACGAAGAGCTGCCTGCCTGGGCAAAGGACAATGCATTCATTGTCACGGGATATAGGCGCCCTGGTATAGCAGAGGAGGATGGGGATGCCGGGCACCAAGACGACGAGGTCATTGCTGTGCCGTTGCATGAGCAGAGGACGGGTGAGAAGGAGACGAGGACGAGGCGTAGGGTGGTGAAGGCAGGCGAAAAGAAGAACAAGATCAACGGAGCAGCAAGAGCAGAGCTCTTTCGTCACGATACCATCGCCAAGTGCTGGGCCAGCATTTGGTTGTATGCTCACAATGAGAGGTGAGAGCGTCCCATGCGCTTCAATGCCATCATGCCCGGCTGGACTTACCTGTCCCCCGCAACCCGCGCTCGCAGCATCAATATTCATTCTCACCTCTGGGGCGCCCTCTTGTCCTTCCTCATCCTCAGCGCCCACCTTCTCGACCATCTCGGATCCCTCCCATCCTTCCTCCTGCCCCTGGCCCACGCCCGCATCTTCTTCCCCTCTTCCTCCTCCCTCAATCGCACTCCAACCCCCTCCGACTGGCTGGACATAGCGGGCTTCACCACCTTCCTCCTCGCAGCCGTCACCTGCTTGACCCTCTCCTCGACCTTCCATACCCTCTCCTGCCACTCCCGCCAGCTAGCAAAAAGGTGCAACGCTCTCGACTACGTAGGCATAGTAGTCATGATCGTAGGCTCTTTCCTACCTGCACTACACTATGGCTTTCACGAGCATCCAAAATGGCAGCTCTTCTACGGATTGGGCATCGTGAGCTTGGGAGGGGTGGCGGCCTGGGCCGTGCTTACCCCGCATTACGCTACACCAGAGTACAGGCCTGTACGTACTGCCATCTTCCTCGCCTTGGGACTCAGCGCCGTCGTACCAGTGGCGCATGGTTACATACTCTACGACTATGCTACTTTGCGCCTCACCATGGGGCTTGACTGGTTGATCCTATCTGGCAGCTTGTACGTGGTGGGGGCACTCACCTACGCCTGCAGGGGGCCGGAACGTTTTGCTCCTGGCAGGTTCGATTACGTGGGGGCAAGTCACCAACTCTTTCATTGCGCGATTGTCGGGGCAGCGTTTGCGCATTATGTTTGTTTGAGGAGGGCGTGGGCCTATTGGCACGGCGTCGGGGTGTGAGGTGGTGTGCGGTGAGAAGGCGGCGCAGCAAGCACCTGGACATAGTGGATCAGCCTCCTCGCGCACTCATCGTCACCTCAGCCAGCCAGCATCGAAGCATACGCGACATAGACTGCTGTGTCCCACACAGGCATGGGTCCTTCTATACCAGTATAGCATTCAGACAGAGATGCGAAACAATCGCCTTGGCATCGGTCCGGCTTGCCTTCCACGAGTCGAAGTTCAAAGCCTAGGGCGATGGAGAATCGAACCTCAGTGTCACCTTCTTCTCTCCTTGAGAGCTCGCGAAACCCGCAGCAGGCCTTCTTGGCGCCCAAGCATACATCCAGCGCAACCTCCAGCGCCGCCTCACAAGCGATAGACAGAGACCGGCTTCGATATTCACCCGCTACGTCCTCACTGCCGGGACTTCTCATCGGCGAGAGCGAGGAGATCAAGGAGGGACCTCCGCAGCACAGCGTACCTTTCTGCCTTTCGAATAGACACCACTTCTGCCCGCCAAGGCTCTCATTGAGCTCCATCCGCCGGCTGAACCTCTGCTTTTCCAGTCCTTCTTCTCACGCTTGCCCTATAATGATCGGCTCGAGGGTTGGTCACGAGCCAGCAGCGAAGGGTCAACTCGTCGTCATTTTCCTGGCCCTCGTCGGCCCTCGTCCTCGTCTTCTTTGCCCCGGCTTCGCTGCTGCGATGCATTGCTTGTTGACAGGCATGTTCCTGCACATTAGCTCATCCTAGGCTAGCGCAGGTTTCCCCACATTTCCCCCAGGGCCAAGACGGCGAGCGCGCTAGCCTGCTTCGAGGCATTGTCTTATTGTTCCCCTCGAAGGCAGCGGCAACCCTGTTACCTCTCTCACCCTGAACCTCGTCTCGCTCCTCGCCTAGACGAAGAGAAGATGGAAGCCCATCCTTCTTCCAGAGGCGCAACCCAATCTCGATGCGAGCCGCCCTCCGCTGACCCGCATTGCCGCATCGCTCGCATTGCCGGCGCTAGAGCCGCTCCGCTTTCCATTAGGAGCCGCTGGTCACTCCATCAAGCCGCCTCACGACGGCCCTTCTCCTATTGTTGTTCTCCTCCGCGCCCCTCTCGCAATGTAATGTCGCCCCTCAACGATGGCATCTTGACCCTCTCTGTTCTGCCCGCACGCACCCTTAAGAGAAAGCATCGTCGTCCATACGGCCGTCCTTTCTCCTTGACCCGTCACCCTCCTCCCTTTGTCTCGCAGTCATGCTCTCCGTCAAGTGGACAAGCCTCTTGTCCGTTCTTCTAGTCGCAGCGGCGCTCGCTGACCCAGCTGCATCTAGCCTCGTCAAGCGTGCCAAGAAGATCGATGCCGGCGGCGATACGAAGGCTGCTGCGGGCACCCAGATTGTCTTGGACACCATCTTCAGCACGGCATGGAATTACAGCACCGTGGGCGGCGCTGACCCTAATCTCGTCAAGTATCAAAAGGTCTCGATCCCGTTTGTTCAGGGTGACTTTCCCGAGAAATCGATCAACCTGACCAACGGCGACGCCATCATCGGCATCGATGTGCACGACAATCGAGCCCTGCAGCAGATGATCGGCGCTGGCTGCGGCATAACCGACTCTGCCTCGATTGCGCTACAAGCCGTCAAGCAGGCAAACCGGGACCAGTACGACGAGCTGATGCGCACTTTCTTCGACCAATCGCCCGAGTGGGCCATCGAAAAGGGAGGCGCAGGCCTCAACATCGTCCGCTCCCCCATCGGCGCGAGCGATTTCGCAACGTCCGTCTACTCGTACGATGACACGGCTGACGACTCGCCCGACACGAGCCTCTCCCTGTTTACAATCGACCGCGCACCCAAGATGTGGCAGACACACATGGACATCCAGAAGATCAACGCCCGCGTCAAGCGCATGTGGGCGCCCTGGAGTCCTCCCGACTGGATGAAGTACAATGGCACCGTAGGCTCAGGTCAGATGATCGGCGGGCAGCTACAGCCAAAGTACTACGACGTCTACGCCAAGTACTTAGCTAGGTCGATGCAGGCCATCAAGCAGAAGCTGGGCAGCTCGCCCTGGCAACTCAGCATCCAGAATGAGCCCATGTACCTGCCCGACAAGTACCCAGGCAACAAGATCAACGCGACGGACGCGGCGACCATTGGCGGGTACACGCGCCAGTATCTCGACGCCTACGGCCTGAAAGACGTAACTCTCACGGCCTACGACCATAATTGGGACCACGCCGAGTATCCGACGAAGGTCTTCGATTCGACCAAGGCCTTCGACTCCGTCTCGTGGCACTGCTACGGTGGGGACCCGTCTGCGCAGGACGACTTCAACAAGGCCTTTCCCGGTCGCACGACAATTATGAGCGAGTGTACGCGCATTACGCAGAATAACGAGGAGCCGTGGAGTAATCTGCGCAAGTCGGCTTCGCAGTTCTTGACCGAGGCGATTGAGCATGGCACGCAGGCGGTGAGTGCGCGCTGCGGGGGGTGGCAGGTTGGCTGATGCGGGCAAGGACTGACATCGATTTTCCTCCTTGACTCCGCAGGTGGTGCTCTGGAATTGTGCTTTGACTGTTGATGAGAATGGGTTTACTACGCCCCACCTACCCAACGTCTGCTCCAACTGTAAGTTGAAGCGTGCGCGCGAACCTCGACATGTACTGACCCGTCACCTCTGTCCAACGCAACGCCAGGCGCTGCTCCTGCCCTGCTTCCACAGGCTATGACGGGCAACGCCAAGATCCAGTCCCAAACTCAGCCTCCTAGCCGGCGTAGCGGCGTGACGACGGACAAGTCCAAAGCCTCGGGCAAAGGGCCCTTTGGCACCCACATCCTCCCCGCCTACGTGCCCCCTGGCGGCCCCATCGACACGCACGGAAAGTTCCGCCTCACCTCTGACTTCTCCGTTCTCGCCCACCTCAGTCGTGCCATCCGCCCGCGTAATCGCGAGGAGCAGTGGGCCGTCCGTGTGGGTGCCTCGACGACGGAGGAGGCCAACGACTTCCCCGACGGGGAGCGAATCAAGGTGCAGGCGTACCGTACGTCTATTGGGTCGGATGGGAAGAGGAGGTGGTCGCTTACCCTGCTGCAGAAGCATGACCATTTCCTCTCGGGAGTGTACAATGATGTGACGGCTACGATCAAGTTCAGGGGGATGGTCGCGAATGTTACGTTGCCTGTTGGGCTGCACACGTTGACGTGGGTTGCTTGACGGGGGGCATGACGTGACTCATTGCGATGCTGTCGTGCTTCTCTGCTGCTGTCATTCTTGTGTCTCGATAATCAGAACACTACCTTTGTGTGTCTACGCGCGTCGTAGTCGCCAACCGCATCGATGTGTGTTGGAATGAGCGGTGAGAGGTGGCTCCTCGCGCGTGCATCGTCGCCGCTCGCGTGGCTTGTCGTCTCCCCTCGGACCGCCAGAAGGACTTGTTGGCGGCGGGCGGGCGAACGGGCAGGCAGACGCAGACGGATGAGAGGCGCCGCGCTTTGCTTTGCTCTTGCCTGACTGACGAGTGTTTGTTCACGGCGAGGGGACGACGGGACGACGACGACGACGTTGCACGCTTTTCGATCCAGCTGCCAGTGCGAGTGCGAGTGCGACTGACTGCGACTGCAACTCCTCCTCTCCTTCCTCTGCAACCAACACCAACAAAGATGGCCAAGGACCGCAAAGCCTCCCTCACACGCATTTTCAACAAAAAGAAGGGAGCCACCTCTTCATCCTCGTCCCCATCAACATCATCCGCCGCTCCATCGCCTCCCTCTACCTCGATGGACTCAACGCGTCAACTCGTCGCCGAGCCAGAGAAGATGAACGGCTCCTCCTCTTCCTCATCCGCCCAGCCCTCGTCCTCTCGACTCGCGCCTAATCGCACACGCTCTGGCTCACTCTCAGAAAAGGGCGCAGCAGTCCTACGCGCCTTGCAACGTGCGCCAGAGGACGAGTCCCCCGAAGACACGCCGCCTGGCGCCCTCACCCCTCACTTGGAAGTAGATACAAAAGTCGAAGCGGCCGACGACGATGCCGGTTACGCACCAGAGGGACTCGACGGTGTCTCCCCACGACCTCTCGCGCAGCACCAGCATCCGCGCAACGGCAATGGCGGTGCAGGGGATCTGGCAGATGTGTCCCGTGCAGGCTCCATCGTGGGGTTGAGCGAGGAGCAAAAGCTGCAGGGGAGGGCCAATCGGGAGGGGCTGAGGAGGAGGGGAGAGGCGAAGGAGGTAGAGAAGATTGTTGGCTCCGGTAGACCGGGCGCCAGGAGAGGGGGTAGTGGGAGCGAGGGAAAGAAGAGTAAAAAGAGTTGGGAGATTCCGAGGAAGATATTTCATTCGAGCATTGGTGAGTCGGCGTCGTGCCAAAGAGGGGTGATCTGCCTCATGCTACGACATGCTGAACCTCACCCTTTCTGGCTTCCCCGCCGCCAGGCTTCCTGGTTCTCTACCTCTACCTCGCCCACCATAACCTCGGGGCCGTCGTTCGCGGGCTGTCCATCTTCCTGGGAATCGTCATCACGGCAGACATCATCCGCCTCAACAATGACGACTTTGAGCGGATCTATGAGAAAGTCTTGGGCTTTCTCATGCGAGAATCCGAGAAGGTGAGTCGGACACTCAGAGAGGCTCACATACTGCCATCGCTCGCTGCTGACAACTTTCTCTGCGTCGCGCCACGCTCGCAGGACAAGGTCAATGGCGTAGTCTGGTACCTAATCGGCGTCATCTTCTCGCTTCACTTCTACCCAGCAGATATCGCCTGCGTCTCCATCATGATCCTCTCCTGGGCGGACACAGCCGCCTCGGTCTTTGGTCGCCTCCTAGGCCGGTACACTCCCCCTCTTCCCTCCCCACCCTTTGCAGCGCGCAAGTCCCTCTCGGGCTTCCTCGCAGCATGGATCGCAGGCGGGTGCGTCGCCCTCCTCTTCTGGGGTGGCGGAATCGCAATGAAGGCGGAACGTTTCGACGGGGCAAGCTGGAATAGCCACCATGCCGTGCTGGGGGCGAGCGCACCTGGATGGGCCCACTCAGGGTGGTGTGGCTGGTCGTGGGGATTCAGGGGACGAATGCCCACCGAGCTGGCGGACAATGCAAAGTCTGGGCCACTAAACGCAGCATGGGATGCAGCGTCCCGCGTAGTCGCCTCGGCGGCTTCGTCGGTGAATGGCGTGCCTGCTATGCCCCTCCCACTCGTAGCGCTGGGAGCGGGCCTGGTGGCGGCCGTTGCCGAGGGATTGGAGCTCGGAGGGCTCGACGATAATCTTTCGTTGCCCATCTTGAGCGGTTTTGGGATTTGGGCATGGCTGTGGGTGTGGGGACAGGCGGCAGGAGCCTTTGTAGGGGCGCAGAGGAGCGTCTTGGCTTGAGGCGAACAGTCGTAGGCGGGACGAAGGGTAGGATTGCCAAGGAGGAACGGAGAGAGACCCGAGGGGAGCTCCTGAGAGGCACTGACTGCGCTCGAAGAGCTTCCCAACTTACTACTGGTAGACGAGATTCGCTGCGTCGCATAATCATACCAACATCGTTGTTTCAAAAGGCCGCGCACTGCGACCACGCCAGACCGGACCGCATCGCGCTGCACAGGGTTCGTCAGGCACAGATATGATTCATTCCAGTCCACGGGCACGCAGTAAGAGAGAACAGGAAGAGAGGGATCGTCCATCGCACTTGGTCACACCGCGGCCCATCACTCCAGACCAGCTGTGAGTGACGAGAGGGGCGAGCAAGGCGCGCGAGAGGATAGGGAGCAGAAGAGAGGATGGAGGAAATGTGGCGAGCAACGAGGCCAGGCCGGGGGGAGTCTGGCCCCTACTCAGGGCACCGACGTTGGCCCGGCAGCATGGGACGTACTGGAAAGGCTCGTGGATGAGGTCATGGCTGCGCTCTTGGAAGAGGATGCGGATGCAATCGAAGAAGACGCGGCATCAGCCGCATTTTGCTTCTCACGAGCCATTTTGGCCTCATGTCCAGACCATGTGTTAGGCGCGACGACTCCAATGTTGATGAAGCTGTTTGCCATGGTTCCAAGAGCGTTAGCAAGGTTTGCTTTGCTTGTGCCGAGAGTCGGGTCTACTGAGCTCTCCGCTGGCTCCGCTGGGTGGGTCTCGGCGGTAGTATCTCCCAGCGCTTGGCTCCCCTGCTCGGCAACGGTCCGAGTCAACCTCAGCGTCGAGCAGCGATGAGACGCACCAATTCACTCACTGTATGCTCCGAGGGAGAATTGTCAGAATCTGTGACAGCGTGTGGACTGACTGGACGTGGTCCGAATGGCCTGTCAAAGTTGATATTGTGAGGCTGTGGTTGCTGAGCTGGCTGATCTGCGGGCGCAGCAAGAGGATGATGCCCTTGGGGGCGAGGGCCGTTCGGTTGCGAGACGTTGTCCCCCGAGTGAGCAATCGGTCTCGCGCCCGGCGAGCCGCCGCCCAAAGAGAGTTCGTTTGTAGAGCTGTCCCCCGTCGCGGCACCTGACGTAGTGGCCCCGCTTGAAGCGGCCCCTGGCGTAGAGGTACCTGGCGTAGCGCTCGGCGTAGCAATCCCTGACGTTGCGGTCCCTGACGTAGCACCCCTGACTGGAGCGGCCGCGGCCCTTGAGGCTCCACCTGCAGGAACTTTTGCCACACTGGCCGGTCTGCTTTTCATGCGTCTGCGCACTGGCAATGCGGAAGACGTGGATTGAGCCGCTATTCCTGATGACGAGGAAGAAGAGGAAGAAGATGTTGTTGTAGGCGCCGTCGAGGCAAGAGAAGCACGGGCGTCCTCTACTTCTGCCTGAGCAACACTAGCCTTGCGCTGGGCATCATTTGCCGTTTCTATCATCAGGTGCGTCCCGTAGCCAGTCATGCCATTGCTTGCGAGCTGCATCGGCAAGTTGCCTGAGTTGATGTTAGCTGTCAGTCTGTCTATCCTGGCCTTATCTTTCCAGAACCCGAGCGTCGGAGCAGCGTCGGATTGTTGAGGCTGCGGACGGGTGGTTCCGCTATTACCGCTGTTTGTATTACCAGCGGGGTTTGCATGAGCAGCGCCGGCAGGACCAGGAGCATCAGTCGTGGCGCCGCTGGTACTGCCGGTTGCGGCCGTCTTCGGGGACGAGTTCCCAAATTTGGGGAATTTGAAAAGGCCCCCTCCCCTTCTGCGAGAAAGCGGAGCCGCCTGCGCCTCGGATGTAGCAATGGGAGCCGCCTGCGCCTCGAAGGTTACGGCCAGCGTGACGGCTAAGAGAAGCCAGTGGATGGAGATTTTCCTGAGGGCCCGTGGAAGGCGAAAGTCAATCAATGCATCTGCAAACGGGGCATTCGGCGTGCTCACATTGTTGCAAACAAGCAGGGCGCGAGTGAAGTGAGAATGCGATCGAAGTGAGAGTGCGATCGAAGAACAGGCCAGCTGTTCTTGATAGAGAACTTTGGACAATCGGGGTACAGTGAGAGTGTGCGTTGAAGTGGGACAGACCAGCTGTGCCGACAGAAGTGGGAAGATCGGTGGCACACTCGTCCTTTTATGCCTTTTGTGCAAGCTTTCGGCGGCACGATTTAGACCGATGGCGGATCTTCACCGTAGGAGTTGATGGCACAAGGTGTCCGACCCTTGTATCGTAGGGATCGGCTCTCCATGGCCCGCTCGAGGTGCGAGCGTTGCACGCCTATGATGAGGAGATCTGCCTGCAGCGCGGGCTTTGGACGCATCGCGGAGCATCACTTGCAGTCGGACCCTGGAGAATCGCAACATCCGCGCTCGCGGATCCCAATCTGGCATCACGCGAGAAAGAAGTCGAAGATCACAATGGTGCTGCTGCATCATCCTTGGGATACTAAGGCTGCGAAGGGGGAATGTGCCACTACACGCGGACATTGACAGGGACGAGGGATGGGGAATGTCCGTCACGCCTGTGTCACGCCCGGACGTCGGAAATTCGGAAGCCCAGTGCATTAATGCCCGCAGCCATGCCTCTCGCACCATGAGAAGGAGACCCAGGCGAGCACTGAGCGAAGGTGAGAAAGAAAGCGCCTGCGAGAGTTCTTGCCCCCAAAAGAGTGCCCTCTATCGTCAGTCACCAAGTACGCCCCTCGTATGCAAGAAGATCATTGAGATGTAAAAGAGCGAAACGCTGAGCTTGAAAGACACTTCGATTGTAGCTGCTGTCACATCTCATTCTATCGGCATCCATTGACCAGCCCAATGTCGCAGACTGGCGACACTGAACAATGGCGGTGCGGGATGGTCCTTCCTCCCGCCGTGAGCGAAATCGGCCGCCGACCATTGTGACGCGAAATCGTACTCCATCAAAAGAAGATAGCCCAATGCAAAGACAATCAAGGGGTGCTCGAGAGCCTCTGGAGGTTCACGAATGTCGATCGCGAATCCTTCCGCCCAGCAGAATTTGGCGTAAATGCGCGTCAAGTCGCCTTTTTCGTACATGCAATACTTGATTTCGTCCCACCTTGACCAAGGGTGATTCCGCGGCAGGCCCTGAGCGTCGATGTAGACGGTCATGAGCATCAGCATAAGCGCTTTGCACGTGCTCAGCCCCGGAACAACTTACCCCACTGCTCCAGACGAAACGGCGAGTTGTTTCGGACTGCCCGGAGCTGGGAATGCTGAACTCCAGCATATCGCGGCGATGATATTCCAAAGCGTACTTGTGGATCTGTTGCTTGGCTTCGCAGAGGTCGAGGTAGATACTCGAGGTTCTTCCGTCCGCACATTCAAAGTGAGGGCTATCAGACGTGTGAAGCGGAGCCCTCCAGACGTAGCTGTCTGATTTCGGCGGTTCCGGCCCATCCTGCCAAGCATGTCCCGCTTTGTCTGTCTGTGCCCTTGGCTGACAGGCTCCAAACCGTCAGAACATGCGTAGGCTATCTTTTGCGCGCTTGCTACACTTACATTCGAGATCGTCTGATCACCGGGCGCCATGTAGATGTATCCGGGCCTCTTCAACAAGGCTTGATTCCGGCGTATCATGCAAAGAGGAAAGAGAAAGTGGTATAAGACACCACCGTTGTAGTCTGTGATTTTCAGAGCGTGCGGCTGAGCATAAACATGCTTCCTTTCACAATAAAGCCCGTAAACTGCGGTGGTGCGACGACGAGAGCCCTTTGACCAGATGCCTTTGTCGTGCCTGCGATATTCCTCCCAGTCCATGATTTTTGCAGCGCCGGATGGGGCGAGCATCTGCGAGGAGGAGGATGACGAAGCGGCTTGACGAGCATCCGTGAGCATGTCATTGCCCTTGTCATCCTTCTTGACGTCGCCTTTCGCATCGTTTGTATCGGAAGAGGTCCCTGCCGCAGAGAGCGACTCGTAGCTCGGAGGGGCTGCGCTGTCCATTTTCTCATCTGCCATCGTCGATGTGGTATCGGGAAGGAGATGCATGGCGGAGCGACAGTGCGGGGACTGGACTATTTGTATGCCCGTTGGGCCGTCGAGGCTTCGACGTCCGCTCTGGCTAGTCTAGCTCCATTTCTGCATAAGCGAGGGCACGCCCCGCGTGCACAGCCGTCGCCTCCAGCTTCCCGTCTAGCCCTGCAACGCTACCAGCCAAGGGCGCGGACTGTAGCTGAAAGGTAGGGACGATTGCTCTGCGCAATGCTCAGACTGAAAGGGAAAAGGATGGTATTGGTGATAGCAGGAAGAGAGGAAACAAGGAGAGGATAGACCTCAATCAGCTTTCGGGCGGACCAAGTTAACGCCACGTGGCTCCAACACGGACGAGCAGAGCCTCACACACGATCGAAAGGATGATTCTATCATTGCGACGTGTGTATCCGACCCCTGCATCGTAAAGATCAGCTCTCTATGGCCCGCTCGTAGAGGTGCGAGCGAGCATGGACAGATCACGAAAAGATGAGGATCGCAGCAGCGGCGCGTCGCCGGGCATCACTCACCATCGGACGTCTGAAGTTGCACCGCCCGGCTCACGTGCCTCAAGAGGACTTCAAAGTCCTTTGTACTGAGCAGCACTGAGGCTGCCATGGTCAGTGCTGCTACCGTGTGCTCGCAGAGGCTTCGAGACAGACAGCCCCCCCCAAGGCTGCGCGGATATCGCCAGCCTCGGGGCACACGGAGCCTGGACTGCAGAGCCTGAATTCGGATCTACGGCAGCCCCCAAAGATCTATGCCCGGCCGCGCGCTTCGTCACCTCGCACTAGATAGATGCAAAGCAACGCGGCTCCACACGGGTAGAAAGTAGACAGATCAGATATGTGCCAAAGGTGAGTTCAACAAAAGGTCCGAACTGTCCACAAAGAATGATCAATATTGCCAACATATCAGCGCCGCCAGCCCCTCTGATTTCGACGATACTATTCGATTGACATTAACTCAGCAACCTTTTCTCGTAAAGCTGCGACACTGAATCGAGGTGGGTCGGGACGAGCCTGCTCGGGTCCACGAGGTGGCCATGTCGACGCCATATCGGACTGCATTAGGAGAAGGTAGCCTAGGGCGAAGAAGATTAGAGAATGCTCCAGATCGTCGGGAATCTCACGGAGGTCGATCGCTGAACCTTCTTGCCATCGAAAGATGCCATAGATCCTGGTCATGTCACCATCTTCATACAAGCAGTAATTGACTTCGTCCCACCTCGACCAAGAGTGATTCCGCACCAGACCCTGAATATTGATGAGTAGAGGTAGGCATCAGCACAGCCACCATCTACCAATTGAGTTGCACAAAACTCACGGAACTACTCCAGACGAACGTGCGAGTCGTGTCAGACTGGCGAGACGTGGGCACGTTGAACTTGACCAGATCTCGGCGGTGAGGCTCCAGGTCGTGCTTGTCTATCTGCTCCTTGTGGGTACAAATTGCGGGCCAGACACGCGAGACTCGATCATCGGCGCATCTGAATTCGAGAGGCTGCGAGAGGAGCGAAGTGGTCCAAACGTAGCCCTGTTCAGGCGACGGCTGTGGACCTTTCTGCCAACGAGAACCAGGCACATTTGTCTCGGCACGCGGCTGGTAGCAGAGAGGCTATCAGGATGTGCTCTGCGCCGTCTGATCATCCGTCAGCACTTACATTCGATGTGGTCTGCTCACCGGACACCATGAAGATGTGTCGAGATCTCTTGAAGAAAGGATCAGATGGACGAACGAGCAGTTGGAGAGGGAAAAGGAAGTGGAACAAGATACCGCCATTGTAATCTGTTATCTTAAGCGTATGTGGCTGGGCATAAAGGCTCTTTCTCTCGCAATAAAGGCCGTAGACTGCGGTGGTGCGAAGCCGAGGTCCCCTTGGCCAGGCGATATCGCGTTTGCGATATTCCTCCCAGTCCATCACCTTTGCAGCGCCGGGTGGGGCATGCAGTTGTGAGGAGGAAGATGGACCAGCATCCGTGAGCAAGTCATCGCTCTTGTCATCTTTGAAGTCGCCTTTTGCATCGGAGGTACCTGCTGGATGCAGCGACTCGTAGCTAGGAGGGGCTGCGCTGTCCATTTCTTTGTCTGCCATCGTTGGTGTTGTATGGAGGGGATGCATGGCGAAGCGACGACGCGGCGACTGGACTACTGTATTTGTATGCCCGTTGGGTCGTCGAGACTTCGAAGTCCGCTCTGGCTAGCTCCATTTCTGCATAAGCGAGGGCACGCCCCGCGTGCACAGCCGCCTCGAGCTTCCCGTCTGACCATGCAACTGTAGGCCAAGGGCGCCGTCGAGCAGGACCTCAAACAGAATCGAAGGGATAATTTCATCATTGCGACGCGAGCGTAGTAGCATGTTCGACGAAGGCGCGAAGGCCGGCAGACGATCGCAGTGTCGTTGTGGCTTCATCTCATGATATTGCAACGGTTACCACCTCTCACTGTGGCGGCGCGAGCCCGCAAATCAAAGCTGCCTTCTGCAGTGCAGGAATGTCCAACAGACGTTGGTACGTATCACTGCCGTTCGAGGGTCGATAATTATCCTGAACAAATTCCTGGCACATGCGATGTTGCATCAACATCAGATTGACGAGGGCAAATGCGATGAGCGCATGATCGAGCTCCTTGGGCAGGCCGGGCCGAAGCCATAGTCCAAAGGCCTCCTCCCACCTAGTGTTGCCGTAGGTACACGACAAATCGGCTTTTTCGTGCAGGACGTAGGTCAATCGATCCCATCTCGACTGCCTTGTGTTTCTCATGATGTCCTATATGGAGAAGGAGGCGGAGGGGGAACACGCGTGAGGCCGGGCACTTACAAATGAGCTGGCAGGCTGCCGAACTTACATTGCAAAGCCATACGAACGTTCGATCGGTCCCAGGCACACTGAACTCGAGGGAATCAGTCAGTGCCAGCTTCTTTTCGTGGGAAAAGACTTGCCGCTCCGCATCGCTGATCTTGGGAGTGAAGATCGATGTTCTGCCATCGGCACAGTCAACTACTTCCTTCGCATTGAGCCTTCGTCGCCATACATAGTGTTCGGGCATTGGCGGCTCCGCTCCTTTGGTCCAGGGCCAGCCTGCTCCCTTCCTGACTTTACGAGGCTGAAGGCGAAGAGGGGTGTGAGCTGCGCCGAAGAGCTTCATTCGCGGGACTGACTCACATTGTCGACTTGTTGATCGCCCAATACCATCCATACTGTTCCCTTGTTCTCGAAGTGCTTCAGAAACACTACGTGCTCAGAGAACGGGCAGAGTGGGAAAAGGAAATGCCACAAGACTCCACCATTGAAGTCGGTGATCTTGATAGTATGCGGCTCGGCGTGCAGTTTAATATTCTCGATGTAGATGCCATAAATTGCGACGGTCAAGGCATTCGGATCGATCTTGGGCCATCTATCAGCGTCTCGTCTGCGGTATTCTTCAGCGGGTCCTCCAAGCTTTGGTTCAAGCTTGCCAGCATCAGTCGCCGCAAAGATCTGAGAGGAAGATGCGGCTGCTTCAGAAGCACTGCTCGACGAATTGCCGTTGCCGCTCCCACCCTTCTCATCCGCCTTCATGTTCGCCTTGCCTGGCTCGCCTTCGTGCCGAAGGATTTCATTGCTGGATAGAGCACTCTGGTAGCTGGGCGGTGCTCCACCACTGGCTGTTGTCTTGGACGTCATCGTTGGCGGGAATATGAGAAGACGAAGAGGAATGAGCAGATGAAGGAGAAGGGCGGGAGATATGGCTAGCGTCGAAGCCGGGTGGTATATATGCCGTCTGGCCGGTCGAGCCTTCACTGCCCCCGAGCTCGCTAGCTCTGTTTGGATGCATAGACTAGCTTGCATCATTTCTGCATAAGCGAGGGCACGCCCCGCGTGCACAAGCGCGTCCAGCATCACCCATCGGTCGGTCCTTCAAGCTCGAATGCGGGCGTCAAGAGCCTGGCACATCGATGTGGAAGTGGAGACACGCAGCGTTCCGGCGTCGACGGCGCAGCAGCATGATTGACATGACTCCGAGGCGAGACGATAGACATACGACGGTGCTGATTACATTCCGAATATCATTGCGAATGATGATGCCCCTCATCGCTACGGCGTGAAGCCAAAGTCAGCAGCTTGCTTCTGCAACTTTTTGATGCTAAAGAGTTGCTGACTCATATCGCTTCCATCCGACACAACCATGGGCTGCTGCCAAAACGTTTGACAAATACTGTGCTGCATCAGCATCATGTAGACGAGGGGAAAGGTGATGAGAGCGTGATCGAGCTCTTGTGGCAAGCCCTGACGCAGATAAAGCCCAAAAGATTCCTGCCACCTGAGATAGGCATACTGCGTCGAATAGTCACCCTTCTCATGGAGAACGTAGGTCATGCGATCCCATCTTGTGTACCTGTTGTTTCGCAGTATTCCCTGCAGATGAGAAAACGGAAGGGGAGCGGTGACAGAATGAGCATCGAAAGAAGCGCAGATGCCAGCTTCATTACTCACGTCGCAGAGCCAGACAAACGTTCGATTGCTTCCAGGCACGGTGAATTCCACTGAGTCTCTACGCCGCAGCTTCTTAACGCCACTGAAGACCTGGTGCTCCTCGAAGTGAAGATTGACCGCGATGTCGGACTTTCTGCCGTCGGCGCACTGAAGTGGATGATTCCCGCAGAGCCGTCTTTTCCACGTATATTGCTCGGGCGCCGGCGGTTCTGCGCCTTTGGTCCATGGTCGCCCGGGTCCTTTTCTTCCCTTGCGAGGCTGAGTGCATATGGTGGCTTCGGAAGTGAGCTTCGGTGAGCGATCATGACGCACAAGGACGACTCACGTTGTCAATAACTTGATCGCCGGGAACCATCCACACCGTTCCCTTGTTTTCAACTTCTTTGAGAAGGACCAAATGATGCGACAAGGGACAAAGCGGAAAGAGAAAGTGCCACAGGATCCTCCCGTTGAAGTCAGTGAGCTTGATGGTGTGCGGCTCGGCGTAGAGATCGTCACTCTCGATATAGAGGCCGTAGACAGCGACAATTGGAAGGAATGGATCCAAGTAAGGCCACAATTCTGCGTCTCGTTTGCGATACTCATGATCAGGTCCTCCAAATTTTGGCTCAACCGTATTGGCCCCAGCCGGTGCACAGAGCTGAGACGAGGATGCTACTGGAGCATGAGTACTACTAGGTGTAACCTCGTTGCCCTCCCCTCGCTTCGTATCCGCCTTATCAACGTCCGCCTTTCCTGTCTCGCCTTGCTGTTGAGCAGCTGCGTCATTGAAGACAGCACTTTGGTAGCTGGGCGGTGCTCCGCCACTGGTCGTCATGTCGGGCGTCATCGTTGACAGGAGTATCAGAAGACGAAAAGCGATTAGCGGATGAGGGGAAGTAGCGGATGAAGGACAGGAGATAGGGCTAGCATCGGTGGTATATATGCCGTCTGGCCGGTCGAGCCTTCACTGCCCCCGAGCTCGCTAGCTCTGTTTGGATGCATAGACTAGCTCGCTCCATTCCGGCATAAGCGAGGGCACGCCCCGACCCTTGCCCGTCTAAACCCCGCAACACTCGCTGACCCAGAGCGTCGTCGAGCAGAGTCTGGGACACGATCGATGGAATGATTTCATCATTGCTGCAACGGCGACGCCACGGTAGTATCTTCGACAAGCTTACAAACCAAGCAGACACAACATGATTGTCGAACCAGCCGCTTCAGGTTGCAAACGACGTTGCCTCTCACTCCTGTCGCCTGAGACCGTACTCCGCAGCTTGCTTCTGTAGCATAGGGATGTTGAACAGGTACTGATTTGCGTTGGTGCCACCCGTGAAGATATACGGCTGCTGCCAGAATTTTTGGCACATACTGTGCTGCATCAGCATCAAGTTCACCAGGGCGAACACGATCAGAGCGTGGTCGAGTTCTTTAGGTAGCCCTTGGCGTAGATATAGGCCAAAGGCTGGCTCCCATTTCGTGTGGCCGTATTGTGTTGAGAAGTTGTCCTTCTCGTGCAGTACGTAATCTATCCGATCCCATCTTGTATAGCGGTTGTTTCGCATTATGCCCTGAGGTGAAATAAACGGAGGACGAAGAAGAAAGCGGTTCGAAGCTAAGCACCTTACAATTGGCTTGTACTTATCATCGCACTCACACCACAAAGCCAGACGAAGACTCGGTCGGATCCGGGCACTGAAAACTCAAAGTAGTCCCTGCGCGTCAATTCTTGCTGGCCGGCAAAGACTTGATGCTCTTCGTCGTGAATCTTAACAAAGTAATGCGAAGATCGCCCGTCCGCACACTGGAGGGGAGCTTTGGCACCACCTCGCAGTAGTCGCCACGTATACTCGGCGGGCGTCGGCGGCTCTGAACCCCTGTTCCAAGGTAGTCCCCGTCCCTTCGTTCCCTTGCGAGGCTGGTGGAAGATTGTAGCTGAGACGGTAAGCTCCAGCTGACTGGACATTCGCTACACATGGTAACTCACGTTGTCGACTTCTTGGTCGCCGGGGACCATCCACGTCGTTGCCTTGTTGGTGACATGCACGCCAAGCACCAGGTGTCTCCCCCATGGGGAAAGCGGAAAGAGAAAATGCCACAGAACTCCACCATTATAGTCGGTGAGCTTGAATGTGTGCGGCTCCTTGAAAAGATCGTCGCTTTCGATGTAGAGACCATATACCGCGCAGATTGGCTGAACCGAATCATCGCGAGGCCACGTCTCATCGTCTCGGCGGCGGTAATCCCCATCGTCGGCATCGTATCTGGCATTGATCTTGCGAGCCCCGGGAGGTGCAAGTAGTTGGGACGAAGACGCTGCTCCAGTAGCACTGCCCACCACATCGGCTTTGCCCTGCGCTCCATTCGTATCTGCCTTAGCGTCCGCCTTGACGTCCGCCTTGTACGCCTCGCCTTCGTGTTGAACCATTGCATCGTGGGAGATAGCGCTCTGATAGGTAGGCGGTCCGTCCGCGCTGTTGTTCATGTTGGGCGTCGTCGTCGGAGGGAGAGTAAGAAGGAGGAACAGCGATCAGCAGATGAAGGACAGGGGAAGAATGGCTAGCGTCGAAGCGGGAGACTTTATATGTCGAGCTCCAACGCCCCCGAGCTGGCTAGCTCCGTTTTGGATGCATAAGCGAGGGCGCGCCTATTTCACACAGCCGCGGCCCTCGAGGCTCTTCCGTGGCGCCCACGCGCGTGTTCTTAATCAACAGCCACTCCGGCTCGCTTCGGGGGTAGGCTACCGTGAGAAGCGGGCATACAGTGGGCATGCTCAAAGGCCCTGAGTGACTACGCTCCCATCCGGCACAGCACGTAACGCCCTGTATCTTGCCGCTCCGGTCAAAATCGCTCGTTCAAACGGCAATAAAACAACGACCTCTGTCCTGACCGCGTAAATGCCGCCTCAACGACCGCCGTCAAAGGCACGCTTGTCACACGTCGAGGATACGTCCACCAGACTCACCTTTGGACGACATCACAGAGGCAAATGTGGCCGCTAAATGTCAATGACGATGGCGTAGGGCGATGGCACACTACCTCCTCGGATCATCGCTGCCACGCCCAACGATGTTACAGGCAGTCGATCGGAGCGTCACAACGAGCTGGAGGCGTTCAGGCAGCAAACTTCCGAATCGACTGCATTGCATGACTATCGCGCGCCTCTGCCTATCGCCGGATGCCGTACTCCGCAGCTAGCTTCCTGAGCGCGGCGCCATTGAAGCGATGTACAGTTGTATCGGTCCCATCAGTAGGGCAGAAGTCTTGAGGCGTAAAGCCGGTGCTCATATCAAATTGCATGAGCAGAAGAGTGACCAGCGCAAAGATGATCATTGAATGATCGAGATCCGGCGGAATACCCTCGCGGAGCCTGATGGAGCATGCCTCCGACCACTGGAAGTCGCCGTACTGCACGGAAGTTCCTTTCTCGACCAGAGAGTACCTGCACTGATCCCATCTGGTATAGCAATAGTTTCTCATGATGCCCTTCGATCAAAGCGTCAGCGTGGGAGAACCTCTATTTATACATCATTGAACTCACTGTGCAAAGCCAGACAAAGGTCCGGTCGGTTTGACCATTCGTCGCTGAAGGTACCGTGAATTCAATGTAGTCGCGATTCCTGCAGCCTCGCTCATCCGCAACCGTTTGGTGCTTATCTTCAGACACCGAGCCAGCCAGATCCGACATTCTCTCTTCGATGTCTTCCACAGTGTTTGCGCTCAGAGGAAGTTTCCAGGTATATCCGTCTGATGTTGCGGGCTTGGGTCCTTTGCTCCACGGGAATCCGTGTCCTTTCCTCCCCTTTCGAGGCTGGCAAAGACCCTTAAAATGTAAGCTTTCAGAGCGCGCCTCCAGACAATCCGCCTCGCTCACATTATCTTGTGTCTGGTCGCCCGGAATCATGTAGATTGTTCCTCTGTTGACTAGCGAGCTCACTGACGTGCCGAGTGGGAAGAGGAAATGCCACAGAATCCCGCCCTCGGCATCTGTGATTTTGATGGTATGTGGCTCGGCATAGAGGGAGTCCTGCTCGATGTAGAGACCGTAAAGCGCGTTGTAATTCCCGCTGGTAGAGGTACCCCACAAGTCGTTGTCATATTTGCGGTACGCTTCAGCGTCCCAGATGGTCTGGGCGCCATCCGGAGCGTAGATCTGACGGGACGAAGAAGACGTCACCGTAGTAGCGTCCTGGGGAGCTGCAGTCTGCTTCTCAGTTGACATGACAGGGTCGCAAATGATGTAGGGCAAGGGGCGCTAGGGTGTCGTAGGGAAAGAGGTGAGAGGGTGTCCCAACCGCCCCGTCGACGAGCCCTTTTGTATGTGCCACTCATCGGGCTGTGCTCCCATCACGGACGTCATCCTCGAGTCTCGACCATGACGCTAACGCTAGCTCAAGTTGGTGTTGGCGTAGGCGAGAGCGTGTTGACAACACAGAGAAGAGAGGAAGGCGTAATAGCGCGGCACACAGCCACCAGAGCCGTTGATTGAAGCCGGAGGATGCGCCCCGATGACTCCCGGCCTTGCAGCTCGCCGCGCCGCGTGGGGGACACGGAAGTGGACGACACCCGGAACCTGGTTGTGCCTTGGCATGCTTTGCGCCGGCGGCTTCGAATTGGATGAGGGGCTTCGAAGCACGGACGCACGTTGGCTGGCTGGCTGGGCGCGATTTCGTTCAATTCGCAGCGACACACGACACTGCGCTGCGAGCTGGTCTCTTTGGCATGGCTTCATATCAAGACGACGTCAAGGCCAAGTCAGCTTCGTACATTGAGCAGCAACAGCCGCCAATAGTCGAAATCATGGCGCCCAAGACGACACTCACATTGAGATCGGCCGCCGGGCTACTGGCCGTCAGTCTTGTCGCTGCAAGTCTTCTCGCCTTTGCAGCGACGGCAAGGGGCGTAGCGCCAGGATCGCAGACCATCTTCACGGCGCCCGCCAAGTTCCCCTCGAAAGCCTACGATCGATACTACCAAAAGCCATCAGCAGACCACAGGAGCGAGGCGAGGCCCGTCTTCACCGACATCATCAACAAAGAGCCGTACGCCGCCTCATTGTATGACCCGCTTCGATTGCCTGTCACGCCTCCGGAGTCAGACGCAGTCTACCCTCTGCCAGCCAGTAGAACGGGTCCTTCCATCAATGATACCCTTGCCAACATCACAGCCATCATCTCCGGCTCGGCTGACAGTAACTGCACCAAATGCATAGATGCACTGCGAGTCGGCCAAGCTCTCGTGCGTGCCAACCCTCGAGCTGGCCCGCAAGTAATGATCGACCTCTGTAAGCGCTACGCTTTTGCCAGCACCAAAAACGGTCTGACGAGCGACGAGGCCTGCGAGAGAATGTACGCGCCCTCTACGCTAGGCGCACAGAATGCGCAGATCCTCTCCTACGCCAACTTGAGCGCGAGCTCGCAGGATGGACAGGCCATCTGCGCCAATATCCTCACGTATTGCCCAACGCCGCCAGCTACAGAGCTGACCGACGCCTACCTCGATAGGTGGTTCAGCAAAGTGGGCGGCCGCACCCCGCCAGCAGCGCGTAAAAGCGACCGGCCTGGCAAGCCGACGGCACATCGTCGCCCGCTCAAGATGCTCCACCTGAGCGATATCCACCTCGATACCCGTTACCTCGTCGGTGGCGAGGGCAAGTGCACGTCAGGGCAATGCTGCCGGCAAGACAGCTTCAACTCTACGCGCGCTCAGTCACCCGCGCCTACTGGGCAGGTACTGAACAGCTCCTCGCTCGTACAGCCGGCCAGTTACTGGGGCGAGTACCAATGCGACGCACCCATTGCCCTCCTCATTGCGGGTCTGCAAGCCGTCACGCCCCTCAACGGCGGGCGCGACGTCGACTTTGCCGTCTACACGGGCGATGCCGTGACGCACGATGCGACGAATCACATCTCGCAGGCATTTGTCACCATGACGGAGCAGGCCGTCTTTGATACGATGCGCAAGTTCCTTGGCAAGGGCCCCGTATTTGCCTCGCTGGGGAATCATGATTCTTCGCCGTCGGATGCGGCGTCGGCCAATTCGCTGCCAAAGGGGCACGACACGCTCAGCTGGAATTACGATTATGTGTCCAAGCTATGGGAGTCGGAGGGATGGTTCGATCATGAAGACGCAAAGCAGATTGTGAGCGTGCGCGAGGCGTGGTGCGCTGAATGGACTGTACTGACCCCTGACCCGGCTTCCTCAGGGCCTACACTATGGCGGCTTCTCAACTTCACCGCGCAAAGGGCTGCGCATCATCTCGCTCAACACCAACCTATGGTACCGCCGCAATCCCTGGAACAATCTGCGCTACGGTCAAGCCGACCCATCCGGCATGCTGCGCTGGCTCACCGACGAGCTCTACGCTGCAGAGAAGCGCGGAGAGGCAGTCTACGTGCAGGGCCACGTCTATTCGGGATGGTCAGGCAGTGATCCTGGAGATGCTCCCACGAACCTCTTTGGCATCATTGTGGAGCGCTTTCAGCACACGATCCGCGAGATGTTCTGGGGTCACTCGCACGAAGACTTCTTCAACCTCTTCTACCGCAATAATGGCACTTCCAACTCTTCGTCCGACGCATTCGCTCACGCCTATATCGGACCTAGCATTACGCCCTTGACGCGGGTCAATCCCTCGTTCGGCATTTACGATATCGACCCGGAGACGTATCGCATCCTCGACCATACAGTCTATTACTCGCAGCTGGACTCCTTCGACTCTTTGGCCAACCAGGGACATGGCCCCGTCTTCCAGCGTCTATACTCGGCGAGGGAGGCGTATTCCAATCACTCAGCGTCGCATGGATCAATTTGGCCGAAGGAGGCTCCGTTGAACACCACCTTCTGGGCGAGGACGACCGACGAGATGCTCGCCCGCCCTGAGCTGGTGCAACAATTCACCGTCTATCAGGGGCGCAACTCGAGCTTATCGCCTCCTTGCGTCACGAGGGAGTGCGTAGAGGCCAAGGTGTGCTACCTCCGCTCTGGTACGGCATTACAAGGACAGCGCTGCCCGCGTGGATATAGCTCTGTGCAAGGGAGCGGGTGAGGCAGGCGCACGGACTATGATTGTAGGGGTATATGATGATTGCTTCTTTACATGCTCGGCCCCTCTTGCTAATGCCACGTTTCGTTTAGCACGCCACGTCATCGTTGGCTTGCCGCCCACTCGGTGCTGAGCGTGTCGAGGAAATGGTCTACGGCGCTCGACTGCGGGTCATTCGCTGCGCCTGCCTGTCCCCTCTTGCGACGTAGCTCCTCTGTCTTTGCGGCTACAAATCTTCTCCTAGCCTCGAGCCGCTCTTCAGCTTTGCTCATCGTCTTTCCTCCCACCGCCTCGCCGCCTTCGCCGCTCACGTTTTCCCTGCGCCGCAACGTCTCATCCCTCTCCTTGCGCAGGGCCTCCATTTGCTCCTTCCTCTTATCCTCGTCCTGATCAAAGCGAAAGAAGCCAGCTCCGCGGTTGCGTACCTCGTGTGATGCATCAAAGTGTTGCGCGTCCTGTCCTGGTTCCTTGGGTACGTCGCCACGAGTCATGATGGGGAACTGGGCTTGCGGGCCATACAGGGTGGTGCCTTGAGCATCTGCCTCGCCCTCTTCCTTGCGACGGCGCTGCTCGACGAGGTATTCCATGGGTACTTGGCTGCGAGGCACCAGGCGCGTGCGGCCCATATCATCTTCGTACTCGACGAGGTCTCTGCTATCGCTTCCTTGCTGATCCTCCTCTCCTTCATCGTCGCTTCGCCCGCGATGAACCTCCTCACCCCTCTCTGTCTGCCGCCGCTCCTCGATCATGCGATCCCAGTCGAGAAGACCTTGCATCTTTCCTCCCTCCTCGAGATCTTCCGGCTTGAGTCCACCACTGAGCCCACGACGTAGCTCATCGTACAGCTTGGCCTTGCGTGCTAGGTTGGCCTTGCGATCGCGCTCTAGACGGGCGGAGGGTGTTTCTGCCCAGGACGAAAGCGTCGAAGCGTCTCCACCTCGATCTCTGTGCTTCGACCTCGACGAGGACGAAGGCGATGATGATGACGATGAGCTGCTGCTGCTGACATGACGCAGATGGGGGGGAAGTCGTTGCCTAGAGTATTCATCCTCCTCGTCTTTGCGCCCGCTCTTGGGCTGAAGAGATTTCCCACTCGATTGCGCCTGCTCGCGCTCTCGCCTTCCAGCGAGCTGGGCCTTGAGATCGAGGAAGGACGAGGCGGCAATGTTGCTGGTACTGCTTCCAGCTTCTCCGTCGCCCCTCCTCCTGCGCTTTGTATCCCTGCCATACAAGTCCATCGATTGCTCAGCCTGCCTAACTGATGACTAGGTTGGCAAGAACAAAGTCAGATGAGGAGCGTGGGAGCGGACCTGCAGGCGGACCAATGACGCGGGCTCGTCTCCCTTCTTGTCTTCTTTTGGCGGGCGGCGGCCCGTGCCCGCGCTCCTCCTCTGTCTGCATCGCACTTGGTTGCTCTGCTGCTGCTGCCTGCAAGCGCCACGCCATGTTGCCTTCTTTGCCTTCACTCACCTCATCGGCCCCTCGCGGCTCCGTGGTACTTTCCTGACGCCGCCAATCATCATGGCCTCGTCGTCCTCGTCGTCTTCTCGCCGCCTTGTTAGCAGCCGCGATGCTGCGCGGTTTGGCGGCGGCAGAACCAATGGCAACGGCAACGGTAGCAGTAACGGTAGCGGCAACGGCAGCACGAGCATCAGCACGAGCAACAACCTCGTCGGATCCCTCGTCGATGGCATGCGTGCTGCCAATCACATCAACTCAGTCGTCGATGAATGGCCCATGTACTCCTCTCAGCCAGACGACTACGACTTGGGCGATATCATTGGTCTGGGCGCATCCTCCATCGTCTACCAGGCCGCCTTCCACCCGCTTCAGGGCAGAGCATGCGCCGTCAAGGTCATCGACCTCGAGGCATTTGGCAGGGACACCGATGAGCTCAGGAGAGAGACTCAGCTTATGTCCCTCTCCAAGCATCCAAATGTGCTGAGGGTTAGAGGATGTTGGGTCGTTGGATCGAAGCTGCACATCGCTACACGCTTGATGAACAGCGGATCTCTCCTCGACATTATGCGGTTCGGATATCAGGACGGGCTCTCAGAGGATGTCATCTGTGCCATTCTCAAACAGGCATTGCAGGGTCTGGCTTATCTCCACGTCAATGGCTGGCTGCACAGAGATCTCAAGGTGAGATGACGTGCAGCAGGAGATGATGAGATACGTCGCCCGCTCACTCTTTTCGTTCGCATCACAGTCCGCCAACCTCCTCGTCGACGACGACGGCACCGTTCTACTGGGCGACTTTGGCGTAGGTGCCATGATGGGTGACAATGACGCCAAGACGTCCAAGGGCAAACGAAAGTCCTTTGTCGGCACCCCCTGTTGGATGGCCCCCGAAGTTGTCGAACGCCGTCACTACGACTCGAAAGCCGACATCTGGTCGTTCGGTATCACGGCTCTCGAGCTTAGTCAAGGACACGCTCCTCACTCCCGCCTGCCTCCGGTCAAGGTACTCCTCAAGACTCTCAGCGAAGACCCGCCCCAGCTCGATCGCACGGGTGGCGCACACAAGTACTCGAAGCAGTTCGACGACTTCATCCGGTCATGCCTCCAAAAGGACCCAGAGAAACGCCCCACCGCAGAAAGGCTACTCAAGCATCCCTTCCTCAAAGGCGCTAAACCGCCTCGTCACCTCGCCAGCACTATCCTTGTCAATCTCCCTCCCCTCGCAGAAAGGCAGGAGAACAGGAGAAGAGCAATGTCCATGGCCTCGCTCAGGGCAGGACAGTCGTGGGACTTTGGAGCTTCACCGCCTGCCTCGTTGAGGGTCAAGACGGACGGTGGCGGTGACCCTTTTGCTGGCTTTACGGATAACATCACAAGCCCTGGCCCCAGTCCTTGGAACAGCCTCAAGCGGCCCGGCGTACCGCGTCCTGCCTCCGCTACCACGCTAGTCAGCATCGATGGAGAACATGCCATTGCGGTACAGGGAAGCGATGATGAGGCAGACGCAAGCGCGCCTACGCAGCCACACCCTCTTCTCTCCCGCTTCCAACCACCTACGGGCCCACTCAGCTTGATGTCCCCCTCCCCGACCACCTCCTCGATATCGATGCGCAGACGCAAGAGCGTAAGTTTCGACGCCTCCGCCGGACCAGAGGAGACAGGCTTCCCCACATCACGATCGGATGGACTAGAGAATATAGACGAAGCCCCAGCAGCAGGCGGAACGACCACATCCGACTCGCCATCCACTTCGGCAACTACCTCGACAGATACGACGGCAACTACGCAGCATACGGTGGAGGATGAGCAGAAGGAGAAATTGGAGAAATTGAGAATCGCGTGAGCATCGCATCGAATCGCATCGCGTCGTTTACACATCATACCTTGCTTCACCTCATGTGCATGTACATACGACCTCTCGCGGCGAGCAATGCGATGCGCAGGCAAAGCTGTCAGTCGCGACGTCCGTCTTGTGCGTGCGTGCGTGTTGGTGTGAGCGCGGTGTGAGTGGCTAGAGGACGATACTGACTGTGCACGCCATCATGCTCCTCTTTGCCGCACAGCCTCGTATCGGACTTCTTCTACCCTGGCGTGGGAGGGGTAGAGGGCCACATGCTAGCGATTGGACGAGAACTCGTCGCAAGAGGACACACGGTGAGCACTGCAACTTCATCAGACGTCAGGCCGCTGCCAGACTCGAGGCTGATCCACCTCTGCTCCACCCCTTCCTCACACAGGTGATCGTAATCACCCACGCCTACGCCCCGGATCGCACAGGCATCCGCCACCTATCCGTCTCCTCTCCCACAACCTCCGAGCCGCAAGTCCGCACTCTCAAGATCTACCATCTCCCTCTCCTCCCAGTCCCTGGAACCCAAGCCACCCTACCCCAATTCTTCGCCTCGCACCCACTCATCCGCACCATCCTCCTACGAGAAAGGGTCCAACTCCTTCACGCGCATCAGGCACTCAGCTCCCTCGCTCACGAAGCCCTTCTTCACGCACGATGCTTGCCCCTGCACGCTGGTGGGCAGCAAGTGAGAGCAGTATTTACGGACCACTCCCTCTTCGACTTGCAAGGGGATGCGGCTTCCGTTCTTACGAATAGGCTACTCCGCTTCGCCTTGGGGGAGGCGGATCGAGTGGTTTGTGTGAGTTATACGGGGAAGGAGAATACGAGTCTAAGGGCGAGACTGGAGGGGGAGAAGGTGGCTGTCATTCCTAATGCGGTGGATGCGGGGCATTTCTACCCGGATGTGACAACAACGCGATCGAGAGAGAGGGGAAGCCGCATCACCATCGTGATCCTCTCCCGGCTCACTCATAGAAAGGGGGTCTCCCTCCTCACACGTCTGATCCCCTCCATCTGTCGGCGACACCCAGATGTGGACTTCCTGATCGGAGGGGACGGGCCTGGTCGAGTGGTGCTCGAGCAGATGAGGGAGAAGATGAACACAGTCGCCCTTACCACCGAAGATACCGCATTACCGCATCAGCTCGAGCGAGTACGCCTGGTGGGGAACGTCCTCGGCCCAACAGCGGTAAGGGAGCATCTTCAATCGGGACAACTCTTCCTCTCCGCCTCTCTGACCGAGGCCTTTGGCACCACTCTGGTGGAAGCGGCAGCCTGTGGGTTGCTCTGCGTTGCTACTCCCGTCGGGGGAGTGCCGGAGGTACTGCCTCAGCCTGGCCGGATGATCTTGGCGGAGAGGGCAGAGTGGCGTAGTTTGAGGGATGCGCTTGAAGTCGGGTTGGAGAGGGTACGTGCCCAGCAGAGGGGCGAGGAGAAGGAGATGGTCGAGGACGAAGAGGATGACGAAGCAAGCCTGCGCAGCACCTATACGTGGCCACGCGTTGTCAATCGCCTGGAGCGGGTGTACCTCGAAGCTCTCGCTCAGCCGCCTGTCACCACGCTGGATCGTCTCAAGCGCGTCTGGGAGAAAGACGCCGATGCTAGGGGAGGGAGCTTTGGTGCTCTGGTATTCTGCATCGTCTTGGCGACGGATGTGGTGTTTAGCTGTTTTTTGGAGTGGTTCTGGCCGGGTGAGGAGATTGAAAAGGTGTGGAGCGACGAGGGGTCAGGTGAACAGGAGAGCGAGAATGAAGGTAGCGAGGAGGGACAAGCAGAGGTGGAGAGCGAGGACGATTACGGCGACTCATAGAGCATTTTTGCCGTGCTTGCAATTGTATACCCACCGCATCATCGCCTTATCATGACCCCTGCCATTTCCCTCTATCTTCGTGTCCCCTCAACACCCCATCAGGCGTGACGATACCATCCAAGACCCTGTCCCTCTCATCGGCTGGAACCCTCTCTCCCTCGGGCAAGACCTGCTCCCTCAATCCCAGTGCAACGCAGACGGGCCCTTGTTTCCCCCTTTTGGCCGCCCACGCCTCAGCTTGGGAGAGGTATCGATCGTAGTATCCCTTTCCATGCCCTAGCCTTCCGGCGAAGACATCGAATGCTACGCCTGGCGCCAAGATGAGATCAAGTCCTTCACCTCCTGACGCTGCGTCCAAGGCGTCAGGGCGTGGTCGTCTGTGGCTGACATCGGATTCAACTGCACCGTGCGTCTCAGGATCATCGACGACCCAGTCTTCCGGTTCCCTAATCCCCCACCTGTTGCGCTTCATCCCTTCGTACTCTGCCAAGCTACGAAGCTGCAACATTCGCATATCAGGCGCAAAGCCTACTTTGCCCTGCTCTCCCAGGGCGGTGGGTGCCGGGGTAGCAAAGAGGGGTACGTAGAGACGTTTGGTCTCATCGGCCAGTGTGCAACGACATAGCTCGTCCGTCTCCACTTCTCCTGTATCGGTGCTCACGTAGATGGAGATGTTGCGTGCAGAGCGATACGTTGAGGAGGCGAGGATACGTGAGGTGACTTTGTGGGATTGGGCGCGAAGGTCTTGCGGGTCGATGGAGGAGAGGCGAGTAGCCATGCTTTTGCGAAGGGTGCGCTTGGCAGTGCGGATCGAGGAGGCTGCTCCTGCTGCTGCTGCTGTGCTGGCCATGTCTGGTGATTGTAGGTCTGGTGGCATTGAGAGAGGATGAAGAATAGAGGAGAGGCAAGAACATCAAGCGCCCCTTCCGCTTGAGAGTCGAAGCCGCACGCACGCACGCATGCACGAGCCACGCTCAAACATGATTGATTCAACGATCGGAGGGCGGACTGGGCGCCTTTGTCTCCCTTTTACCCACTACATCAATCCATCCGCCCTGTGCAGCTCGTCATGGCCATAGCTGGAGCTGTGCGCAGCGGTGAGGCGAAGCGCATACCCCTCTGTCACATTCCCTTTGCAGGGCAGACTCGACATGGTGGACTGGAGTACAACGAGCTGGGCCAGCTGCTGATCGTGTGCGATTGGAACTTGTACATTCTGGTGAGACGAGGGCGAGCGATGGAGCAAAACAAGGGTACATACTGACTACCTGGACCCCTCTCACCCGCAGACCCCATCCATCGGCTTCCTCCCTACCATCAAGCCAGACACGACAGCTCAGTCTGCGGTCACGTACGACCGATTCCTCTCCGACTCTGGCTCAGCAACAGCTGCCGGCCCCTCGAGCTCCACCGGCCCCGCTGCCAAATCCTCAAACAGCAGCCTCGCTACACCACTGCTCAATCACTACCTTCACACTGTGCCCGTCTCCACCCTTCGTCCAGAGTCCGACCGCACATCGTTCCAGCATCGGCCCCTCACAGAACACGACTACGAAGCTGCGGCAGCTCCCTTCTGCCTTCATGCGTCGCTGCTGTGCTTCAAGACGGCAAAATGGTCTCCGAGAGGGCTCGGACCAATGGGATCTTGTGTCTTGGCTACAGTAGATTCGGACTTGGATATAAGGCTGTTGCATGCAAAGGGAAACGCCTACAAGGTGAGCGCCAGGCATGCGACCGTCGTGTGACATACGCAGCACGAGCTAACAACGTCTTCTGCTCATGTACAGGGACCATACACCATTCTCGAGTCTTTGAATGCTGTTGCCTCGACCGACACTACCCTTCCCAAACGTCGACACACCACACTCGGGAGCCAAGTCCTCAACGTAGCCTGGAGCCCAGACCTGATGCGCAGCAGCCGTCGTCATCGTCGAGGTCGACCCTCATCATTGTGCATCCTTGCTGCTGCCGCCAGATCGGGCGAGGTGCTCCTCTGGACCAGATGGAGAAGCAAGAATAGCGCTACTCAGCTCCAAGGAGAAGAGCAGGCGGTAAGAGTGCAAGTGGCACGTCGCCCGGTGACGGCAGTTTACTGGAGTGGGGACGTCGATCATAGTGCGGAGGATGGGGGAGCAGAGATGATCAAACTCAGCCTGCTGGCCATTGTGCCCGGGCGCGGTCCGAAACTGATCGACGTGCGAGTACGCATCGGAGAGGGCGGCGAGGTGGACTGCACCGCCGGGGGAGCAAGCGTGCAACCACCCAACCTACGCGGTGCGCCAGAGGTAACACTGCTACGAGCCGAGCGGGGCAGAGCCGATGAAGGAACGATTTTCGTTGCTGCGACTGCGGGACAAGTGCATATCTGGCGCCCCACCAGCGAAGAAAAGTCGCAACCGCCGCCATCCAAGCGTGCACGCCGAAGTGAAGCCGGACCATCACTCATCGAGGACGCAGCGCCCACGGGCGGTTGGACCTCTCTCCGCCTTCTCGGTGAGCACGAGGCCCAACACGAGCTAGCAAAGGAGTGGGATGAGAGATCGCCACATGCAAGGGCGACCTCATTGGAGAAGACGGGCGAAGAGCTACGCCTCACGCTGGCTTCTGGACTCCAATACCTCGTGCCTCTCACCGACGATGGAGCCGCGGGAAAGCAGAGGGCCTTGATACCCGAGAAGAGCAAGGCAACCACAGTCCTTGTCCCGCGCACGACCTCATCAGAAGGACTCGTCCTGGAGTCGCTCCTACAGCAAGTCGAGGCGCGACGTAACTTGCCAGGATGGGCGGCGGACGATAGCGGCGACCAATCAGCTCTGCAGATCCGCGCAGCCATCCAATCAGACGACGACATCAAAGCGTATCGCTCCCTCCTCAATCACAAGAGTCGATGCACCATGATGCTGCAATTGCCAGCGAGCGCGGACGAAGCGCAAGAGGAAGAAGAAGAAGAAGGTACAATGGGTCACTGCGCCTCCCTCTTCCTCCAAGCCGTACGCCACAGCCTCGCCAACGATGACGATCACAATGTTGGTTTCAGGGCGAGCAGGCCGAGAAGGACTACCATTCACGCTCTCCGACCCGCCCTCTCGATCTACTACGCTGCGCTCATGACTGCACACGACGTGCTGACCGCCTCCGACATTAGCGTCCAACTGCTCAGCGCCCTTCGAACGGAGCTAAGCTCCTCCTTGTCCCCATCCACCTCTCCTCCCCCAAGGCTAGTCTGGCTGACCTACTGGGCCCTCCGAGAGCTCAAAGCCCATCACACGCCCCCGGCGCTGGTCCAGGACTTCGAGGCCATGCACCTACGCTTGGTGGTCGCGAGGCTAGTGGAGACGCTAGTCCTTCGAGCGGAGAAGTCGCCCTTAGTCCTGGCTATGGCGCGAGCTGTGCGGGACGTGCTGCAGAGCCGGGGTGGAGCCAACTGGCGTACAGCCTTGGCCCAGAGACTGGAAAAGGTGCTTGGCCGTCGTGCGAATTCTGCTCCAGAAGCAGAAGTCTGCCCAGCATGCTCGGCCCCGATCCCTCTGCCCTCTGCCTCACCTCCAGGGGCGGAGAAGCAGTTCTCGTCCTCCTCTCCGGATCTTCCTCCCTCCTCCTCCAGCGGTGCCGCAACAAATACGGACCTGTCATCTCTCTTACTCCGCCTCGAGCAGGCACGGTGCGAGAATGGCCATCTGTGGAAGCGATGCAGCGTCACCTTTGCTGTGCTTGCAGGAGATATGAGGGTGAGGAGCTGCGTGGGGTGTGGAGCGAAAGAGGGCGGTGGCGGGGGGGATGATCCTGAGAAGGGCGATCAAGGGGAGAGGGTGGAAGAGGAAGACGAGGAGGAGGGGGAAGATGATACGACTTGTCGGAGGTGCGGAAATGGGTGGATCCTCCTGTCGTAGCGTCTACGTGGTATGATGGTTCCAATCTTGATATCCGTGAGGCTCTTCCTTGACCGTAGAGACTGCTGGGCCGCTACTCCTCCAACACCTCTAACCATCCTCTCACGATAAGCCCCTCTACCTCGGTCCGCCTGACTCTCATCCTCTCACCTCTCCTCAGGTTCAGCATCCCCATTTCAGTCATGACCTCTCGCGCATCCCGTGTAGCCACGACGGTGACCATGAGCTCCTTGGGTGGACCCCACCCGATGATACTCCCACCGCCGTCAGCATGGGATCTCCCAGCCGCCTGACCCAGAGGGGCGGTCAGGTCTGTAATGTCGAGTAACTCGGACTTGAAGGCTGTCACGAGAGAAGCGTAATCGCGCAACCAAGTGAGCTCCTGCGGGGAGAGCTTAGAGCGTACATCTGCCCGTGCTGCTGCCCCTGCTCCTGCTCCTTGTCCCTCCCCACCCGCAGCCGCAGTGACACTCGAAGTTGATCCCCTCTCCTCCTTCTCCTCGAGTACCAGTCCGAGTGCCCCTCCCCTCGCCCAGAGACGGCGTTTCAGCCAGCCCATGCGCCATTCGTGGTACGCGAGCAGACAGCGCTTGTTTCGTTGAGCCGAGTGGTGTAGTGTCAAGAGTTGAGCGCCGAGGGAGAGGTCCGACTGGGCTGCAACGTCTACGTCTGTTCCTGGTGGGAGGGAGGAAAGGAGCGTAGAGAGGGAGGTGTGGATTTGACGCGTTTCGAGGAGGATGAGGCGAACGAGTGATTCGCTGCGAGCGGGTGACGGGTAGCGAGTGAAGGAGGGCAGCAAGAGAGGAGGAGGAGAGATCGAGGGCAGGAGTCAGCGCTTGGACTCTGAATCTACGCTTCTTGGCTCTAGGCTGCACTCACTTGTAGGGCTTCAAGCTACCCGTCGCCTCCATGTTGCGACATTCTGTGACGAGACGAAGGGCTTGATCTCCGTACATGCTGGGCAGCCTTCAGATCCCCACCTTGCTACGACGATGATGCCCAGTAGAGCTGTCGTATGTAATGCGGCCCCGGTGGATGATGTTCCGAGGAACCCACGAAGCAACATCTTCAACCTCAAGGCTGTCTCAGTCCGCCTCCCGCCTCCGCCTCCGCGTGCCGTTCCGCTGCCTGCCTGCCAGTCTGCCTGCCCGACTCGCGACACGAGACGCGTCCATTCTGAGGCGGGTAAGTGAGGGGAACGAACGAACGGACGTGGGCAGCCCTTTGGTTCTCAATCGTCTTGCCATTACACCGCACCTCTCATTTCTCGTAGCCCTCGCAGCATCTCACGCGCATCATCTCACGACTCGGCCAGATATCCAAGCGAAAGACAACAGCATCAACATCGTCTTCCTCCAGCTACTCGGGCTCAATCGACTCGCAGATCTCGCGCCATCACAATGAGCGCAGCTAGCCTTCGAGCCAAGCGCACAGCTGCTCTTGCCGCGCTCAAGGCTAAGCGTAGTGGGGTCAATGCGCCCTCCCAACGCGAGCAAGATGATGTGAGTCTGCGGTGGCCTTGGACCAGCTTTCTTTGACCGCGCTGATCGCCTGACTTGCGTCCGCTCCCACGTACCAGGACGCCTCATCAGGGGATGACGACCTCTACGACGAGGTAACAGAGAACGAGTACAAGTCCATCCTTCGCGGCAGAATGATGGACGACGACTTCATCGAAGACGACGATGGTACAGGTGCCTACGTCGACGATGGGCGCAACGAGTGGGAGCGGAGCGGAGGCGAAGAGGAGAGCGGTGAGGAGAGCGAAACGGAGCAGGATTACTACGAGAGGACGGGCAGGCGTAAGCCCAAGAAGAAGGGCGGCAAAGGTGGCAAGAAGGGAGCGAGCGGGAGCACAGAAGACAAGCTGGTCAACGCTTTCGCTCGAGCTCCTGCTAAACCCTCTGGCAGCGGCATCTCTACCTCCAATAGCGCGCGTAAGGCTCAAGAGGAGCGATCTCAGGCTGCAATGGACGCGTACAGACCCAAGGTCAACCGTGAGAAGGAGGAAGACTTCATGGCAAGACTTATGGGTGGACTCGGTGCGGATACTGGCTCGCCATCTGGCCCCGCGTCGTCGACTACCCCGTCTCGCACTCCCGCCGCACGAGGCTACCCCGGTCGTCCCTCTGGCTATGGGCTCCTCTCCGGCAGCCCAGCAGCTGGCTCCCCCGCATCAGCATCACGCAAACGCCCCTACTCGTCGACGATCGGCCTCGGCACGGGTGGAGCGCCCAATGTGACCTACCGCAGCTCAAAGCGTGCCGTTCCCTCTTCATCCTCGGCAGAAGGCTCTGCACCCTCAAGCGATCTTCCCGAGCCCTCTTCAGATGGTCCCGATGCACCCGTTCACATCAGCGGCAGTGACGAGTGGGGTCTACATGACACAGATGAGAGTAGCGAGATCAGTGCAGCCGATGTGACCGCCACAGCGCTGAACAGGGGCAAGAATGGAGCCGGGATGGTCGGCAAGATTGGGTCGATGGGTCTTGATGCAAGACCCAAGCATCAGCAACAACAGCAGGGCGATGGAACCCGACCTCGGGCATTGCGTATGCAAACCGGCGGGCCTAGCGATGAGGACAGCGACGACGATGATGGGGTGGCAGTGCAGAGCATCACGCGAGCTGCTCCTGCTGGCACCAGCGCCAACAAGAGGAGGATGAACGTCAGCGCAGAAGCCGCAGCACAGCCGCAGGTGGCTAGCGTTAAGGAGGAGCCCGTCGACGAGGAGATCAAAGCTGCTCAACCCCTGCCCGTAGATCGGACAGCCTGGCAGACCATCAACGCGTCCCTCAACACCGTACAGACCGGCTCACCTGCCTCAAACGAGGCCGCCGCTCCCGCCTCGACTAGCTCAAAGGTCAACGCGCTCGCAGACGACGGCACACTCCCCTTCTACTGGATGGATCACCTTGAGCTCGAAGCAGGGATCATCCTGCTCATTGGCAAAGTCAAGGACCGCACCACGGGCAAGTACGTCTCAGCTTGCGTTCGCGTTGAGGGGGTGGAGCGCTGCGTCTTCCTCCTCAAGCGAGACCGCCAGGTCGACGATGAAGGCAACATGACCGACGTCGAGCCGAGTGAGGACGACATCTATGACGACTTCGACTCATTGCGTGGCAAGCTGGGCATCAAGAACTTCTTGGGCAAAACCGTGACGCGTCACTACGCCTTTGAGCTTCCAGGCGTGCCTGCGACCGGAACGTATCTCAAAGTCAAGTACGGATTCGACGAGCCCGCCCTCCCCTCCGACCTACAGGGCAAGACATTCTCGCACGCCTTTGGCACGCAGACGAGCGCGATGGAGCTTTTCTTGATCAAGCGCAAGATCATGGGGCCCTGCTGGCTGAGAATCGAGTCGCCTGACGCGTTGCCTACGGAGAAGCCGCTGAGCTGGTGTAAAGCCGAGTGGAGTGTGGACGACGCCAAGTTCATTTCGCCAGCGACGCAGGAGGCGACGACCGACAAGAAGGATGAGAACGGCGCAGCGGCGGATGCCTCGCGCGACCCGCCCCTCACTATCATGTCTCTCTCGATGCGTACTGTACACAATCATGCGGCCAACAAGCGCGAGATTGTCGCCGTCTCTCTTCGCACCTGGACGGACGCTCAGTTGGAAGACGTGCGCAACCCAGAGGAGCGGCCGAGCTCCCTCTGGACTGCTGTGCGCCCTCTCGCCGGGCAGTGGCCTGTAGGCTTCGAAGCAGAAGTCCGTAAGCAAGGTGGCCGCATCAAGGCGATCAAGTGGGAGCGCGCACTGCTCAACGGTTTGCTTGCGCAATTTCAGCTCCTCGACCCAGACGTGGTACTCACGCACGACTTTGCCGCCAACGATCTTGATGTGCTCCTCTCCCGCATGAGGGAGCTGCGCGTTGACCACTGGTCGAGGCTAGGCCGTTTCAGGAGGCAAGGTTGGCCGAAACTGCGCAATGGGTGGAACTTGGGCCTCATGAAGGGCAGGCTGTGCTGCGACTTGGGCAGCGACGTCGGCAAGTCGATGATTACATCAACCACCTGGTCACTCACGGAGATGGTCGGCACGCACCTCAAGGTCCAACGAGAGGACATCGATCCGGACGATGTGCCCTCTTACTTCGACTCGGCCGCTCCCAACCCAAGGCAGCTCCTCACTTTCCTTCAGCATTGCGAGACGGACTCCTTCTTCATCATGTCCCTCGCGCACAAGGTGCAGATCCTCCCCCTCACCAAGCAGCTCACCAATCTTGCCGGCAACACATGGGCACGCACCCTCTCCGGAGGTCGAGCAGAGCGTAACGAGTACATTCTGCTGCACGATTTCCATCGCCGGAAGTTCATTGTTCCCGACAAACTCGCCGGAGGCAAGAGGGCAGCAGCGGCCAAGGCAGCTGCGGCTGCTGAGGCGGAGGCTGAAGATGGTGGCGCGGCGCCTGCTACGACGGCTGGGTCCAAGTCGCGCAACAAGAAGGACAAGTTCAAGGGCGGTCTCGTCTTCGACCCCAAGCGCGGCTTGTGGGATCGCTACATCCTGGTCATGGACTTCAACTCCCTCTATCCGTCCATTATACAGGAGTACAACATCGACTTTACCACCGTAGACCGTGCCCGCTGGAACGACGCCAGCGCGGCTGCAGGAGGCAATGAGGATGAGGAGCAAGAGGACCCCTCGTCCACCGTCCCGGACATCCCGTCGTCGGACGTGGCTCAAGGTGTCCTGCCCAACCTCATTTCAAAGCTCGTAGAGCGTCGTCGCCAAGTCAAGTCTCTCATGAAGGACAAGCGCGCTCCCGCCCACAAGCAGTTGCAGTGGAACGTCAAGCAACTGGCGCTCAAGCTCACCGCCAATTCCATGTACGGCTGTCTCGGATTCGAAGGATCACGCTTCTACGCTCGCCCTCTGGCCGCCCTCACCACTTTCAAGGGGCGTGAGATTCTCACCGCGACAAAGGAGCTCGCAGAGTCCTTGAGCTTGGACGTCATCTACGGTGACACGGACTCGGTCATGATCAATACCAATGCGACCACATATGCGCAGGCGGCCAAGATTGGTAATGACTTCAAGCGGGCGGTCAACGAGAGGTACAAGTTGCTAGAGATTGATACCGATGCCGTGTTTGAGCGCATGCTGTTGCTTCAGAAGAAGAAGTACGCCGCGAGAAAGGTGGACGAGGTTGAGATCCTGGCGAGCGGCGAGGAGAGGAAGAAGGTGTCCACTGAGATCAAGGTGAGTGCATGGCGCGTGGAGAGTATCATGCGCGAGCAACAGTAGCTGACATTGTCTTCTCCCCATCTTCGCACACCAGGGCCTCGACATGAAACGTCGCGAGTACTCGGCGCTGAGCAAGAACGTCTCGTCCTACGTCCTGGAGCAGATCCTCTCTGGCGAATCAACGGAGAATGTCGTTTCCTCTATCCACTCCTACCTAACCGACATCGGCGAGGCTGTAGGTTCTTCGACAATCCCGCTGGAGGACTTTATCGTCTTCAAGCGCCTAGGCAAAGACCCCAAGGCCTACGGAAGCAACATCTCCGGCCAACCTCATGTGCACGTCGCATTGCGTATGCAGGAGAGGGGATTGGGCGCGAGGATGGGAGATGTGATTCCTTACATCTTCTGTCTGGGCAAGGACGGGGCTTCGAGCTCAAAGAGCGCACAAGCGGATCGGGCGCATCATCCCGATGAGTTGAGGAAGCAAGGGTCGGAGCTCAAAGTCGACTTCGAGCATTACCTCGCGCTGCAGATCTTGCCGCCCGTGGAGCGTCTCTGTGAGAGCATCCAGGGGACGGACCGTGGGCGCTTGGCCGAGTGCTTGGGACTCGACGCCTCGCGCTACGCAGTCACGTCGGTGAGCGCCAGCTCTGTGCCGGACAGGGAGTTTGTGACCCTAGACAGCCAGACACCGGACAGTGTCCGCTTTGCCAAATGTGACCGTCTGGCCATCACCTGCCCGCGATGCAAGACGTCGACCAACTTCGAAGGAATCAACACCTCGTGTCTCTCACCGAAGGGGGTTCTCCTTTGTTCCTCGGTGGAGTGCGCCATCCCGCTCCCCTTGAACAGCCTCATCATCCAGCTGGAGCTCTCCATCCGCTCGCACATCAGCCGCTACTACACGGCATGGCAGGCATGCACAGAGCCTTCGTGCGGTGTGCGTACCCGCTTGTTGGGCGTGTACGCATCGCGCTGCCTCGTCAAGGGGTGTAGGGGCCGTGTAGGTCCAGAGTACTCGGATAAGCAGCTGTACGACCAGTTGTGCTATTTCGCCAGTCTCTTCGACGTTGCGCGGGCATTCGAGCGAACCAAGGCTGGGTCGGAGCTGGACGAGGTGAAGATCCTCGCCGCCAGGAATAGGGATGCCCTCGATGCGCTTGCGAAGACGGTGGGCCGATATCTCGATCGCAATGATAGGCGATACGTTGATTTGGGGAAGATCTTTGGAAGGGGCGGGGCGAGATTGAAGATGAGCTGAGGGAGTGAGGGAAACGAGTCCTGTGTCTGTCTCTATGCACGCCTTTTCTGTCAAATTCACGATTTCGCATTGCATTCATTCTCGTTGTGACCGTAGAGATTTGGAAGTGTTGGACTCGGCTGGATGGCAAGGCGGACGGACGGGAGGAAGGGCGGACAGAGAGAAAGTCGACTTCTCGCGTGGGCTCGGTGCCTTTCTTCCTTTCCTACCTTGTCCATCCTGCCCCTCTCATCCTGATGGCGCGAGATGCGCCCCGTCCTAGCATCTCGGAGCTCATAGAGCAAATCACTACATCCGCAGACGACTCGTCATTCGCCTTTCCCTCGGACTCGTCCCGCGAGGCTGCCCGCACCCTAGCGGACGAGCTCCTAGCGCTGGACTCGATCTACGCCGATGATCGGTTGAGCGTAGTGTCCATCGATCCTGCTGGTTCCTCGTCATCATCATCGCAATGGACCTCAAACTGCAAGCTTCGCCTCGAGCTCCAGCTGCCCCTTGATTCCCCCTCCCCTTCACCCAGCTCTCTCCGCCTCTCCATCTCCCTCCCGCCCTCTTACCCAGCATCGACCTCCCCACCCCAGCTGCAGCTCCTCGACCGTTTCCTCGGGCCATACGAGGTGGATACAAAGCTCTTCAGCGAAGTGCTGCGCATCTTTCGCTCGTCGCACGATGAGCCTTGGGGCGAGGAGGGGGATGCGAGCAGGGCGGTATTGTTTGAGGGGTGTGAGGAGGTGAAAGGAAAGGTCGAGGCGTGGTTGAAGGAGATGGGGAAACGGGACAAAGAGAGGAGAGCCAATGATGAGAGGGGAGCAGCCGGAGATGAGGCGCAACGGCGGCGGCAGGATAACAGCGAGGAAGCAGCGAGAGCATCAAGTAGTAGCAGCAGCATACAGCCATCCCAGCCAGCACCCGTACCTCCCGAAGCACTGAGTGCTCGCAGCAAGCGATGGACCACAACGGATGCCGTCGTAGAGCGCAAGTCCACTTTCGTGGGTCATGCCGTTCCTCTACACTCGCCCCTTGAGGTACCTTACCTTCTCGAGTCCCTCATGGAGAAGTATCCGCGAATGGATAAGGCCACCCACCCTCTGATGCGGGCGTGGGTGTGCACCGAGCAGAGGGAGGGCAAGAAGGTGACACATCGAGACAATGACGACGATGGAGAGTCGGCGGCTGGGGGTCGTTTGGCACATCTACTTGATACGCTGGTGAGCAGACAGCGGTGCGCAAGGTGACGGCTGCTCGAGGCTGACACTGTGTCGTTTTTCTTTCGCCGCAATGCAGCGTTGCGAGAATGTCCTCGTCGTCGTGACGAGGTGGTACGGTGGGATTCATCTCGGCGCAGATCGTTTCAAGGTGAGGCATAGCGAGAAGGTCCACTGTCATCTTGCTCCTCACGCTCCTCTCTCTACCTTTCCCTCTCGCAGCTCATCAATCGCGTAGCTCGTGAAGCCCTCGATTCGGCCGGCCTAATACCGTAGCGACCTTCGATTCATCAATGCAATCAGCATACCATGCACCGCAAGAAGATGGCTCTGTCCTCCCGCGCGAAGAAGCTCAAGCTCTGATGACGGTTGTGACGACGACTGGTGAGCGGAGACGGCTGCCAATCGCGATCCAAGCGCTAGAGCGGGCAGGGAGGAAGATACGTCCGTGCGCCGAGATGCAGGCACGCGCAGCTTTGCTCGCAGGTTCAATGGCGCCGAGAAGCAGCGAAAGCGTCAGAGGCTTGCAGCAATCCTCCTTCTTCCGCCTTTTTTGGCTGCCTGCTACTCATCGCTCACCATCACCACCTTCAGCTTGAGCAAGCGACGATTATGCTGCCTCTGCCGAGCTCGATCTTCGGTCCAACGCCTCTAGTGCAAGACCTCGACTCCCCCTCCAACTTCTCGACGAAGCTGCGCCTCCAGCATTCCTCTCCCACCACCTCGTCCTCCTCAGCCCCGCAAGGACGTCTCTACGAAGTCGTCGAGCTCGGGCACTGGCGCACTCCTTCTCTCCTGATCACCTCACATGGCCAAAAGGAGGATGCAAAGGCACTCATGTCCTCAACGGCAGATTGGGCAAAATGGCATCAAAGCAAATGGACAACCCTACGCGTCTGGCCGGGCTTGGATGCACGAGGGGCTCGAGATGCTTGTCGTCGTTCTGTGAAAAAGTTGAAGGTGGCTTCATCCAGCTCTTCTTCAACGCTGACCACCGAGCCAGTAAGAATGGAGCGGCTTACTCGAAGTTCGAGCAAGTACCGGCTCGTCATACCGAGCTCGATGGGGCAGGGTGGTGGGCACGAGGTCTTCGAGTGGAGATCAGAGCCTCACACACAGGATAAGGTGGCTTTGCGCAAGTCATTGGAAGGGGATTGGAAGGGTTCGAGGAATTGGATGAGCACTTGGTCCCTCGTTCGCGTGGTCGGGGGCGATTTGCCGGCAAGTGAGGTGGGAGATGACGAGGAGTCAGCAGAGCAGGAGGAGGACGACGACGACGATAAGGACGAAGCCACACTCGCTGACAGTGGAGACGCTAAAGTCATCCCCACCGCCTCGGAGGACGATCTGAAGAAGCCTCAGAACATCAAGATCGACGACGACGAAGAAGCAGACGAGGGCCCCCCGCACACTTCTTCTTCAGAAGACCTCCTCTCTTCCCTCCCCCTCTCCAGCAACGAGCAACTAATCTGCACCTACGTCGCTCCAAGACGATTCAGCAAAGCTTGGGCATTCCAAAAGAAGAGGGGCAAGCTCGTCTGGCATTCGGACGCAGTAAAAGCTTACGGTCTGGCGACGGGGGCCCAGGAAAAGGGGGAATGGAATGCACTGGTGGTCACGTCTCTGCTGGCTATACTGCAGAAGATGGAGCAGATTAGACAGAACGCAGGTGCTGCTGCGGGGGCTAATGCGGGGTCTGTGGCTGCTATTTCGTGCTGAGAGGAACGACGATCATGATCCAATGTCTGAGCAGTCAGCCTTTGCTAGACGCGATCACCAAGGCATTGACGGCGTGAATGAAGGTACGAGCCGTCTCAACGATCTGCTGACTGGCGTGAGGATGGTCCGCGTGAGCCTGCTGCGACCTACGGATGCATTTGGTCGTGATCTGCGGCGTCTCTCCTTCCTTGACTCCACGCGAAAAAGATGCTCACACCTGACGCCAGAGCGCGTGAACCAATTGAAGCATTATCAAGGAGCAGAGGAGTTGAATCTGACTTCGAACATCGTGGCTTCGCTCACCTGCCACCTAAACCCCTTTTCGTCGCCTACGTAACCGTGACAATCTCCCCCTTCTCATCCCTAACCACAACGACCTCAACGTCAGGCCTCTCTCCATTGTCCATGAAGACGACATTGAGCGGGTCAACAGGGTCGGTCCTGACTCCCCTCTTCTCCATGAAGCTCCTACCCAAGATGACAGGGAAGTACGAATCCTCTGCCAACATAACCGTGCAACTAACAGCCTTGCTGCCAACCTGGACGGGCCACTTGCCCAAATTGGTGATGCCGTTGAACCCGTAGGTGCCCGGAGTCGTGTCCTTGGGGATGAACCCGTGGTTGAGGGCAAAGGAGCGCGAAACGTAGACGTGGCGATAACCGCTCTTGAGCATCATGGGCACATCTTGGACAGGACCAAGGGAGCCCTTGAGGAGACGAACGCCGAGCTGAGCGTGAAACTCCTGGAAGGCGATCTTATGGCTGGGAGTCATGGACGCTGCCGTTGCGGTCGTCTTCTTGGTCTTGGACGTGCGGACCGATCCAGCATCGCCGCTGTCGTGGCCTGGGTGGATGCTGCTGCTGCTCGTCTGCTGCTCGGGGACTTTAATCTGTGAGAAGCCAGGCATGGGCTGCGGCTCGCGTGGAGGAGGGTAGAGGATCGAATCACGGCCACCGCCGGAGACACCGCCCGCGTCGACGTATTCGTCTACGGAGGTGACGGCATCGCGGTTGACGCGGTGGATTGAGATGGCGCTGCGCGAGGGCGATGAGAGGAGAGGATGTCAGCCCGCTATCAAGGACCAACATGGGCGGTGCAGCTCCGCTGCTGCCTCGCGACTACTCACCCTCCCTTGCCCCTGCCGGGCGTGCGGGCTACGAGCGTGGACTCGTCGATGAGCGGAAGATTGGCCTGCTGAGCTCCCTCATGATGGTCACTGTCTTCTTTTTCCGGAATCTCAGGTGATGACAGGTAGACTAGGGGGGACGACGGAGGGGAAAGGATGAGCATACACTCGAACGCTCAAGTCTTTCCAGACTGAGACTCACCATCTGCCTCCCTCTCATCGCCAACCCTCTCCAAGAAGATCTCCCAATCGTCGTCGTCCTCCAATGAGTAGCGCTGACCCTTCCAACCGTACTTGAGGGCAAGTGGGATCCCGTCGGTCAGCTGCAGCCGGACCTTTGCAGCACTGCGCTCGCGCAGCGTTGTGAGCGAGTCGGTTGCTGGTTTGAGTCGCAGGGCGAAGCTGGGCAAGGAGCCAGCGTGGATGTTGAGGATGGTCATGGCGTGGTACGGACTGCGGTGGTAAGGTAGATAAGAAGGTGTGTTGAAGTTGGTGGTGATCGATCGGTTGGATGCCTTTGGCTGCCTCGTTGCTTCCATGCGGACAAGGGGCAATTGCTCGTCTCTCTCTCTCACTGTGCCTCTCGCTCCGTTCGCTCGCCTCGCCTCGCCTCGCTCGTCCCAACTCCACTCAGTCGGCGTCCCCGCCCCGCCTATCCACGAGGCACGCAGGCTTGTCTCGTCTCGCACTGTGATGTCATGCAGCTTGGCGCGTGGCTCGAGCGCACTGCTCAGCCCGCGATTCCATTGGATTATGGCCGGCGGCAAGTGGCACCCCGCGCTTCTTCCAACCGGGCTCTGGTCAGCAGCAAAGAGAGACGTCCCCATGAATGTAGGGTGTAAAGGTCATCTTCCACCTTCACTACCACACACTGGCACGACTTCCACTCACTTCCACCTCTCACCACTCGCTCGATATGCCCGCCTACCACGCCCACGCAGCGCAGCGTCCTCTCCAGCCGGCACTGCCCAAAGGCTCCCTCGTCGTCATCACGGGCGCAACTGGCTTCATTGGCTCACACACTGCCTCTGCCTTGCTCGCCCACCCGAACAACTACCGCATCCGCTGCCCTGTCCGTTCGGAGGAAAAGGCAGCTGGGCTCACCTCATATGTTGAGAAGCACTTCGGCAAAGGCCGACTGGAGACTCCTCTGGTCAAGGATATGGCTGCCCCAGGCGCATACGAAGGCATCATCGACGACGATGTGAAAGGTGTCATTCACCTGGCTACGGATGTCAGCTTTGGTGAAACGTGGGAAGTCATCGAGAACTCCAAGGTACGTTGCCGCAGGCAGGCGAAGCGAGCAAACAGCATAAACTCACGTCTATCCTACTCGCAGGCCGGAATCGAGAATCTCCTCCATACCATCTCAAAGCACCCCTCCGTCACCCGCCTCGTCCTCACCTCCTCATCTGTAGCCCTTGGCCAGCCCTCAAGTGTGCCACGCTCGAAGTTCGACCCTGCTCACCCAGCCAAAGTCTGGGACCATGACACCTGGGACGACGAAATGCCTACTTTCGCCCGCCAACAAGCAGACAAGCAGGCCAAAGGCGAAGAAACAGACAAAACGCCCGGAAAGCTACCCATGGCCATGTACGCCACATCCAAGATCCTCTCTGAACGAGCAGCATGGGAATGGCTCGAAGACACCAAGCGTAGCAACAACTTGACCTTCACCACTGTGCACCCGAATGCCACTTTGGGCGAACCCATCCTCCCAAAGGGAGCGGCCTCTATCCCGGGCGAGTGGCTTTGGAGCTTGTACAAGGGCGAGACGGCGACGTATGACAGTGCCTCGCCTCAGCACTTCTGTAATGTTCGTGACATCGCCAAGGCTCACGTTGCCGCTATCGCTAGGGATGATGTGGGGAATGAGCGCATCTTGGGCTTCACTGGTCCCTTTGGATGGAGTGACTGCACTCGTGTCTTGATCAGAGACTTTCCCGACAAGAAGGGCATCATTGCTGCTCCGAAGGAAGGAGACGAGGATACCATTGATGCGACGCTGGTCAAGAATGCGAGGTTCAAGGAGCTCTGTGGTGGGAGTTTGATTGGGTTTGAAGAGAGTGTGAGGGAGACGATCCAGGGGCAGATCAAGAGTGGCGCAAAGCAGGATACCAAGGCGTAGGCTGCAGAGCGAGCATGATGGAACAGATGTACATAGGCGCGCTGGTAGAGGGACAAGTTCAATTGGCGCGCTCCAATATTCTGACGGTACGATCGAAGCCACACGTTGCCACACGTCCGTCGCTCAAAGTGATCCTGCGAGCAAGCATCAGATCGGAAAGATGGTCAGCAAACGTCCTCACTCTGCCTTCAGCTCGCTCGCACTCACACATCCTTGATAACTCCATTCATAGTACCCATTCTCCATCTCTTTGCCTTCTCCTCCGCGCTCATCCCTGCGCCACCTCCACCGTCCACGCTTTCACTCGCTGCGCCATGCACTCCGATGTCGGCCTTCTCTTCGCCCGTGGCCAGATCGTACAGCTTAAGGCGGCCATGCTCGCTCGCAACCCAAACGCCCTCCCCTCGACTGGCATTTTCGGGGGTCGTGAACCACGCTTGGCGCGGAACGAAAGAGGAAGAGCTGGGTACCGTCGTGTGAATGGTCTGCACCCGCTCGCCCGAGAAGAGAGGTAACAGTAAGATCTGGCTGACCGCCCCTTCTGTAGCGTGCGAGCCGGTTACAATGGAGAGAAGGCGCAGCGTCGGGTGAAGAGCGAGGGAGAGAAGCGAGTAGGATACGTGCGTATCCGTCGGTGAAGGGTTGGTGTTGAAGCGCAGCGACGTCGCTTGGGCATCAGCGACGCCGACTTGGAGGTAGTTAACGTGACAGTCCTCTCGCTGTGTCCAGACGAGCCAGGGCGATGTCGGTCCGGGCACGTCTGGAGGCTGAGCGTCGTTGGGCAGGAATACGATTGCCTCTGGATTGCCCTGCGTGACGATACTTTGGCGAAGCGTCAAGCTGGTATTGAGGGGCTGCACCTCAATACCATCCTCCTTGGTATCGTCGTCCATCCTATCACTCTGGCCCACCTCGCGCTGGTAGATGTTTATCTTCTTGTCGTATCCTGCAGTCGCCAGCCACTCTCCGTCCTCACTCCAAACGCAACGCACGACAAATCTCGCATGATCCTTACTGCGCTGCAGGACGGGCTTGCGGAGCAGCAAGTCCCAGAGGATGACACTCCCGTCCATACCCACGGTGATCAGTTCCCTCTTCTCTCGAGGATGCTGCGCAACATCGAGCACCGGGGCTGTATGTCCCCCATCTACCAACCCAGGGCGAGCAGCAGGCTCGAATGCTTCGATGACTTCACCCGAGTCGGGTAGGGAGAAGAGGATCCTCTTGTCGGCGCCTGATGTGAGGAGGCAGGGTGTCAGAGAGGTGACGAAGTCTGGGTCCGGGAGTGAAGTATCGAAGCGTCGTGTGGGGAGAAGGATGGAGCGGAGCAAGAGAATATTGCTTGGGTGGAGGGTGGAGTGCGTGTGAGTGATGTGATACCGGAGGGGACCGGGGAGTAGAGGCGTAGGGAGCGCTGCGTTTGAGATATGTTGGCTGATTGTGGCCGATGGAAGAGCAGGGCCTGCCGACCTGTCGTAGTGAGCGAGAACGTCAAGAAGGTCGGGCACCTCTTGGCCCTCTGCGCCTCGACGGAGCTCCCTGCACAAGGCCTTGGCGGCTTGTGAATTGCCATGATAATGTTCGATGTACCGTGCAACGATAGCATCTGCTCGACCTTGTCCAACTTGCAGCGAGACCATGCCGCTCTGCAGCTCCTCCATGATTGGGTGAACGAAGAGGTTGACTCTTGAGGTTGAGTAGGGAAGATGGTGGAGGCGAATACGCGCCGCACAGAGACCAACACACTCTCCTCCGCCGCCTCGCCCTCATGGCGCCGAGCTGGAAAGGATATCGAAAGCATGCTCATTGGACACTGGGTACTGGGAGAACACTGAAAGACCATACGCAGAGTCCACTACAAGCCTGACCATCCACTCAATCTCTTCTTGCCCTTGGCCGCCGGCTTCTGCTCCTCCAGCTTCCACATCCTGCTCTCCCTCTGTCTCCTCCTCTGGCTCTGCCACCACGCACCGACCATGCCTCCCCCTTCAACCCTAGCAGCTTCCTCGTCGTCCTCGTCTACCCCTTCAGCAGCCGCTGCAAGCTTCCCGCCCACAAGCTCCTCCGCCTCTGCTTCTTGAGCGGCCTCTTGCGCCTGGTTAAGCAGCTCCTCCTTCTTGCTTCGCAGGAGATTGAGGCTGCCCGACGACGAAAATTCGACACTGTCTGACGACGAGTCGAGAGCGGGATTGTTATTGGGGTCTTGTGGGTCGGACTGGAGTGAGAACCAGGAGCTCAGATAAGAGCGTTTCGTTCTCTTCGACAGGGGAGGGAGGGAGCCCGGGCCGAAGGGTAGGAAAGAGCTGGATTGGTCCCGCGTTGATGGAGCAGCGTCTGAGCGTTTGGGGACAGGATGCTGCGCGAGATGAGGGTGGTGAGGTGTGGTTAGCAAGGTTGATGCGGATCGGCCAGATGGATGATGCGAAGCTGTACTCACGTCGTTGGGGATAATAGCAGCTTGAGCGATCTCTGTGCCGCTCAGCAGGAGCACGACGAGCGCTGTGGTCGTAGCGAAGAGGAAGCTTTGAATGCGAACCATCGCGACGAGTTGTTGGTCGAGGACGAAGACGGTGTGGATATGGTGTCGGGAAAGACGAAAACGACGTCGAGTCGCAACTACTGCTCGTTGTTGTTGAGAGGTCTTACTCCTTGGCTCTTCTTGGCGCAATGTGAATGGTCAGAGGGCGTAAGCCGCTCTTCTTCGAAAGCCGCTCGAGGGGTTCAAGCGGAGAGGGGAAAGAGGAGGAGGAAGCGGAGAGGAGCACGGATACGTCGAGATATGGCGGCGTCTGGGGCGGGGAAGAAATTGAAAGTTCACGGCCCGCTATGAGTTGGTCGCTCGATGGAGGGACAGTGAGTGCGGAATGAACGACGAGGAGGATGCTGTTGGTGACCGTGAAGATGCAAGAAAGGACGAAGAGGAGTAGCGAAGCAATAAATGAAAGCAATCAAGGTCGTCCCTCGTTCATGCAAGGCTCTGCTTGCTCTGTCGTCCACCTCGCTCGCTTTCTCGTTCGTGCCAAGACCCCACCGACCCACCCGTCATCTCGTCTGCGCACGCCTCATCTGTCGAGACGGAGAAAGAAAGTCGAAGGCGCGTCCGTCGTGCATCGTCTTGGAGCTCGAGCCCGGCGAGCCGCCCGCGGCGACGACGACGACGCCCGACCGCCCTCCCGCCGGCAGGACGTGCACCCGCGTGCCTGCCAGTGAGAGGTTGAGCTTCTTGAGATGCAAGGCGAGGGGAAGATGCGGGTGGTGCCGATGGGAAGCAGAAAAACAAGCAAGCACGATTGAAGGGACACTGTTGTCGAAGGCCATCTCATCCGTGAGGGCGCGACAGAGGCGCGTCTGTAGTGAGCACGGGGTGGTGAACAAGCGAATGAGTGCAAGGGGCGGTGCTCGATGAGCTCACGATGACGAAACGAAGGCGAACGGTCCTTGGCGTCCTCTCTGGGTCAGCTTGGCGGGCGGGTTCAACGAGCAGCGAGCTCGCTCATCAGGGTCCATCTGTCCCACCTCATCTCGTTTCAGTCAGGCTCACCCAATCACATCTTGGTGGTCATCGTAACTTGGATAGGATATCATTCACGACATTAAAGCACATAGCACACATCTTACGTCACCACCTACTCATCCCTGACGAACCAGACACCCTCCATGGCCTCCTCAAACTCTCTCTCCTCCCACTCCTCTCCCTCGAGGAGCTCCTCTCCCCTCTTGCTGAAGCCGAATGCCTTGTTCAGCGAAGCCCAGATCGAAGACTGCTGAGTGGTGTCCGCGGAGCTGTTGAGGAGCTTCTGCAGGTTGCTCCAGAAGGTCGTGTAGGCCGCGGTGCTGCTGGAAGATCCAGAGCCCGTCGAGGTGGCAGCGGGGGCAGTTGCTGTCGTCTTCGCAGCCGTCGAGGTCGTGCTCGTGGCCTTGGCTGAGGTCGTCGGCTTGGCGGAGGTGGCCGTCGAAGTAGGCTTGGCTGAGGTTGTGGTGGTAGGCTTGGCCGAGGTGGTCGCCTTGGCCGTCGTCTTTGCCGCACTGGTCGTAGGCTCAGACTCGCCATCATCACAGTCGTCCTCATCGTCGTCTGCCGAGTTGTCGTCAGCCTTGGACCCACCGGTGCTCAGCGTCGAGGTCGGTGCTGCCGAGGAGGACGAAGCAGTAGTGGTGGGCTGAAGGAGAGGGGGCAAAGTACCATTGTTGTCACGGCGGGCGAGGCCGGTAGCCTTGGGCAGGTGGTCGCGAGGACGCCACTCGTTGCGGGGCTTGTAGTCGGCCGTAGTGCCCATGGGGACAATGACTGTCATAGCCTCCCAGATCTGACCGTCAATCGTCGTGCGTGACCCGGCGATGTGGTTAGGTGCACCATTGTCAGCGGGCGAGCTCTCTGCAGGGGCAGCGGACGAGCTGCTCGAGGCACCCTTCTCAGCATCGGTGCTGGCGGTGCTCTGAGCCTCGGAGGTAGACTGAGTCGAAGAGGGGGCGGCCGACTCCTCAGCGATGGACGTTGAGGAAGCCATGGAGGACTCGTTAGTCGACTGGGCCTCCTTGTCTCCGGTAGGAGTCGAGGTGGGCTCGATGGTGGGGACAGGCTCGCTCGCCGTAGACTTGGCCTCGTCACTTGCGCTGGACGAGCTGGCGGACGACGAAGAGGGAGCAGCGCTCTCGCTGGCAGAGGTCATCTGAGCACGCGAAGCGGTCGAGGTGGGCTCGACGATAGAGGAAGGAGCGTCGTTGTCACCGTCAGTCGTAGGCGTCGGCGACGCGGTCGACTCCGACACGCTAGCTGTCTCCATTCCCTTGGCGTTGCCCAGAGTCAGGGTCATGGTGTACGTCTGAGGGTCGTCCTTCTCATCGGCCTTGGAGGTCATTGAGGGGGTAGCCTCCGGCAATGGCGAGCTGGTAGCGTCCGGCGAGGGCGAGCTGGTAGCCTTGGCCTCGTCGATGGTTGATGAAGTAGACGATTGAGACGCAGACGAAGCCGCCTTCTCAGCAGGTGGCGTTGAGGTAGGCTCGGGCACTGACTCGGTTGAGGAGGCTGAGGCGGCCTCGCTGCTGGACATGGAAGACGCAACGCTGCTGGGCACGGCAGAGGCGTCTTGCGTAGCCGAAGAGGACTGGCTGGAATTTTCTTTGGCAGCGTCCGTGGCTGAGGGGGTAGCGCTGTCGGTGGCAACCTCAGATGCCTGCGAGGCCACGGAGGGTGTCGCGTCTGGCAATGGCGAGCTGGTAGCATCGGGCGTCGGCGAGCTGGTGGCGTCGAGCGACGGCGAGCTCGATGCGACAGACTCGACAGCAGTTGCAGCCGCAGATGAAGCAACCTCGCTAGCCTGGCTGAGCTGGGAGATGGCCTCGCTCGAGACAGCAGAAGGAGCAGGAGCCGTGGTGGGAGCAACAGAGGCAGCCTCGGTGGTGGTGGGGGCGACAGAGGAAGCTACTGGTGCTGAAGCGGCATTGTTGGCGGCATCAGTGACACCAGCAGAGGGCACAGGTACGTCCGTGGGTGTCGGTGTCTCCGTGGCCGGGGTGGTCGACGGTGCCTCCGAGGCAGGAGCTTGAGAGGGAGCCTGGCTATCGGCAGCCGATGCAGGCACGTCCGTGGGGGCTACTGAGGCGGGCGCGTCAGTTGGGGCGGCCGAAGGTGTGACTTGCGTGGCGGCGTCCGCTGCAGGAGTTTCCGTAGGAGCGACCGAGGCAGGGGTGTCCGTAGGGGCGACCGAGGCAGCGGTGTCCGGAGGAGCGACCGAGGCAGGAGTCTCCGTAGGAGCAGCGGAAGTGGGCTCTTGAGCAGAGGCAGACATGTTGGGCACGGCGTCGGGGTCGGTGGTAGCGTCGGTGGCAGCTACGGGCTCTTGACGCTTGAAAGCTGCCATCCTCGAAGAGCCTCGAGGACGCCACGCCTTGCGTGCACCAGCACCGTGACCGATGCTGCGCCTGGCGACGTTGTTGTTCTGAGCCATCTCAATCTGCTGCGGTACACCGGCGGCTTGCTCGAAGAGGTCGCCAGGGAGCATAGAGGCGGGAGCCACGGTGTCGGCAACGGCAGCATCTTGAGGAGCAGCCTCGACGGGAGCAGCGACGGCGGCGGTGGGCTGAGCCACACCCTCGGCTTGGAAGAACATGTCGCCAGGCAGCACCGACGAGGACGGGGTAGCGGGACTCGTCTCAGCAGCAGCTACGGCGCCATTGACGGGCGTGGCGGCGAGGCTTGCAGTGAGTTGCTGTTGAGCAGCCAGGTCCTGAGCGAGCATCGATTGGTACATGTCGGATCCACCAGCGGGGACACCCATCTGGTACATGGCGTTGTTGTCGAGACTCAGAGGCAGGGAGCCGTCACGAGCGCGAAGGGGGACAGCGTGGGCTCCATTGTTGTTGGCGAGGAGCATCGCGCAGGCGAGGGCCACGGAGAGTTGAGCAAAAGCGGGAGAAAGCATGGTGTTGGAGCGAGCAGAGACCATTTTGAGCTAATGTATTTGGTGTGTAGGTGGGTGAATGAAGTGCTGAGATAGTCGCGAGATGGAACCAGTCCAGAAGTACGTAAAGGTGCGTGACGAGGGGAAGAGAGTTCAAAAAGCGGGCGTTTGCGAATCGTGCTCTTCACGGGTCTTGTTGGCTAGCAAGCAAGGCGATGAAGGAGAGGCAGAGAGGCAGGTGCTCCGGCGTGAAAGGGTTCTTCGTAGAGGTAGAAGTCGGGAGTCTCGAAGTGGACGTTGAGGCTAGCTCTAGCGTCAAGGTCGATGTGTGTAGAAGGTGGTGATGGGAGTGGCGGTGGATGAGAAGCCCAGCTTCTGTCTACGATGAAAGGAGGAAGTGGTAAGAGGTAGGGGGTGGAGGGATGAACACGAGGCTACCAGAGCCAACGAGGTTACGAGGAACACAGGGATACGAGAAAAGGGGTTGAGGAGATGGTGAGGAAAGAGGGAAGTCAAGATCGTCGGAGCCACCGACCACCGACTATAAGCCAGGCGCTCACCAAGGCTTACCACTGAGCTCAGCAACGCCTAGCCAGGGCTCAACGGCGACTTGGAAGTCGAGACGAACATCTACGCATGCGCCAGGCGGTAGGTGGTGAGTCGAGAGTCTACGCCCAGAGCACAGCTCGGCTTGCCCGTCAGAGCCAGTCTCTCCAATTCGTCTCTTGCTGCTGTTATTTGCCGGACCTCGCTGTGGCTCTGCCGTCGACGTCGACGCCATTGCGTCGCAAGCATGGAGTTGACGTCGAAGATCGAGCCCAATGGACGGGCTGCGTCGACGTTGCCGTCGCCGGCAAGCGCGCCGAGTCGAGCCAGTCCGACGAGCGGCGAGCGGCGAGCGGCGAGCAGCCATGTCGCCCACTCATTGAACGAGTCCTGCGCCCATGACTTCTGAAGACTTGTACGACATTGCCCTTTCAGGCAGCTCGAGGGAGACGTTGCGAAGCTCAAACTGAATGAGCGTGCTTGTCGCTGTCGTCATCGTGAGATTGAGGGGCAATCGGCAGGAGAAAAAACTGTGAGATGCGACCCAACTCAGGCCCGAACAAGCCGCGCGATCTCTAGGCCTGGTAGCGAAGAGCGAGGAGGACTGACATCGCCCGCAAAGCCCATGAGCATTCAGTTGTGAAACAGGCTCATGTGCTTCAATGCTAGCTGGCTGAAAGCGTGAGGGAAGCGCGGGCGAGGGTCAGGCCACGTCCGCCTAGTGGCTTTTGGCGCGCAGATCTGCCTGCACCTTTTGCTCCTTCCGCCTTGTCCTCATCCTTCGTTGCCCGTGATCTTCTAGCCTCGACGACGCCTTGACCTGCCCATCATGCCGCCTGCTCTTACTCTCAAGCACATCAGTTCCCTCACATTCGGACTGCCATATCTCTCGACGACCAGCGGCGTCCGCTCATCACGCCAGCTCCTCGCAGCATTGCCAGCCAAGCCCTCACCCAAGCACCAGGCCGTCCCTCAGGTGGCTATCCAGGCGACCAAGGGCAGCGAAGCGTGGATCGAGGCAGTGTATAGCGACATGAAGAAGCTCAGAGTGGATACGGGCAGCGAGATGACGGTAGAGCAGCTCTTCAGGAAGGTAAGCGGGCGAAGATGGGAGGTGCCATTGCCTTCACCCCTCATTGACTCGCCCCCCCTCGTCCTCGTCCACGCAGATCGAGGCGCCGGCCAAGGCTCTTCGCCTCAAGGAGGAGGGTATCTAGGCTCTGCATCTCGCCGAAAGTTTCGTCCACGTACATTGTAATCTAAGCGCACGCAGCAACAGCATTCTCACCATGATGACCATGACCACGTCTTCTCGCCGCCTTCGCCATCCTCGCCGCGGTGCTCTCGAGAACCCGTCGGCGGACGAAGCTAGGTCCATCAGGAATAACCATTTCACCCCTTCGCAGCGTCGACCGGCCAGATTTCCCTGGTGCCTGACCGCCGCTTCTGCCGACCAAGGCTGGCCGCCGCTGCCGTCTTGGAAGTCGTCGAGGCAAGCACAATGCGAGCGCGATGGCTGCGCCTGTGTTCGCCAGGGCAAAGACGGCCAGGACTGCCCGCCCATGCTCAGCTGCCTCCGAGATAGTCTTGCCTTGGCATGGCTCCAATCAATGAATCGGTCGGCGGGCAGTCGAGGTCGAAAGTAGTATCTCACCCTCGACGGTTCTGCCGTCCACGCCGGATCGAGAAGCCACGCTACGTTGCCGGTTGGTGTCTGCTATGCTTAGCTCTACTTCATCAAACCATCCCTCTGCATAGATCCGCATTCAATCCTCACCGCCTTTCTGCTCCTTCTCTCCCCACACAGCTGCCATTACAGCGTTTCTGTCTCACTGCCCCTCTAGGTTGGCAATGTGCGCCAAGGTGAGCAAGCCTAGTTGGCACGTCAGCCGCTCTGCCTAATCGCCCCACTAATGGCTCAATATCGCCCTGCCTCCGCGTAAACTGCCCCGCTCTCAAGATCTTCCAAGAAGAATTGGCCGATCAAGCTCATGGCAAGGACGACTGCAAGATGTCTTCGATGATTGGCACACCATCGTCGACACTCTGCTCCAACAAAGCAGCGTCTCGTCGTAACAGCTGCTTCGATGCCGTACAGGTTGAGGAAGCACAGCAAAAGGATGGTACTCAAGACGGTGAGCGGCCCTTGGTCGCGCCGGGTCTCGGCCACGTAGATGGAGCTACCCGCAGCAGCGGCCCAGACTCCGCGACGAGAAGCAGTCATGCCTCGAGGGACAGCAGCGATTTGTCAAGCATCAGTCATGCTACTCACTCAAGCGGCGGCTTGACGTGCGCTTCCAGCGAAGTCCTCTATCCTCAGCCAGAAAACCTTCATCAGTCCCCCTCTCTCGAGGGCACTAGGCGCTACTCCTTGGCTGGTCTCGCGGTCACCGTCAGCTCTGAGCAGCCGGCAAGCGACAGCCTCTTCACTCGTCGAAACAGCATCATCAGCGGAATGAGCTTGATGTCCGCCCCAACCTTCAATGGCTCGCCCCCAGCTGCAATTTCAATGCCCAGCGAGAAGCGCGTCCTCAGGGCAAGCACCACACACAGTCGCACTGAATCGGCTGCCCCATTGTCGACAACAATGACGAGTCGACGACCCGTGAAGAAGCGCAACCTCGCGACCAACGCTGCCGCGCTCATCATCGGCAAAGCTGAGGAGTGCAGTAGCTCCAGCGAAGCAGATGTGGATGAAGGCCACACCACGACAAAGAGCGCCAAGAGGAAGCCGAAGACGAGGAGCACCAAGGTGAGTGGCTGCACCCTCCGAACAATCCAGGTTCAAATCCGTTGACCCTATGCCTCTCCTGTTCAGGCCTGCGACAAATGCCGCGAGCAGAAGTGCCGATGCATCCCTTCATCCGAACGCAGTGACACCTGTACGCAATGCCTCCTCCTCGGTCTCCGCTGCACATTCGAAGGGCCTTCGCACAAGCGTGGCCCACCTAAAGGCTACCTTTCAGCCGTCATCAGCCGCCTCGAAGCAATGGAGGACACCCTTCTCTCCAAGCTCGCTGCAAATTGCGAAGAAGACTCTCGTGCCCGGGACCTCCTTGCTGACCTTGTCGGCCCTACGGCTCTTGAGCAGGTGTTGAGCGGTAAATTGCGATTCTCAGCTGCGAGGGAGGCGAGGGCAGGTGATGGCGAGCAGACGCTCAAGAAGGGGTCTGGGCCGCATGGCGTGACATGGCATGACTCGTGGTGGGTAGCTATGCCTGGCGTACCGGCTAGAGCTGCTTCTTCTTCGGCAGCGAAGAGCATCTCTGCGCGATTCTCTGTGCGAGACGCCGAGCCCGACGCTGGCGAGGAGGACGTTAGGCCTGGCACATCTGCACCTGCGCCTACCGCGCCTAGACCCCGCCGCTCCAACTCGTCTGTCCAGGCTGCGGTCCTCCTGGCTGAGGCTTCAAACCATCGGGGCAAGATCTCCTCATCCCATCAAGTTCCCTTCTCCAGCGGCGCTCCTCGAGACGTCAACGGCGAGGAATGCACTATAGACGTGACTCTGATTGACGGGCAGCCGCAGACCTCTCTCGTTGACGAAGGAGGGGTTCCTTGCTACCACGGTCTCCCCTGCGCACTCAGTAAGGTAGCCGCAGGCAACACACTCTGCATCGACGGCAAGTGGCGGTTGCCCTTGGCGTCGCCTCGGCTTAGCACGATCACGCCCTTGGCACTCCTGGATGCTCACGCCAAGGAAGAGGCAATTGCCGCCTATTTCGAGCGGATTCAGCCGACATTCGCTGTCCTTCATCGCGGCTGGTTTGACGCTCAGCGTGCGGCGAGGGATGACCCAACCATCGATGTTCTCGAACAAGGTGAATACTTCCTTCGGTGTTTCAACGCTTTAGTCGCGGCCAGCTGACTCCTTCGTTCTCGTCATACCCGCTCGCCAGTCGTTGTAGCCCTCTCACTCAGCAACGGAGCTGGAACCCCTCTCCTTGAGTGCGGATCTGCCGCGTGCCTCCTGGATCCCACTCGCTCTCGCCCATCCCTCAGCAAAGTGCTCTGCCTTGAACTACTGGCCTATTGGGCCACAGGCCAAGATGACGAGTCTCTGTGTGGCGCCTACCTCTCTCAATCCATCACGGCAGCCTACGCACTCGGCCTACATCGCGGCGAGCATGTTGAGGGCCTCGTCGTGGGCGACGAACAAGGATCCGCAGTACGCCGCATGGCCTGGGCCGGCTGCCTCATCCTTGACAAATTGCAAGTAGCCTCAGGACACCCACCTCTAATCAACGCAAGCTTCTGTGACGCACTTCCCTACATGCCTGCAGCGGGGCCAGACTCCACCTCAGCTGTAGGTATGAGCGACACTCTCACTTCGGAGCGTGCTTCGCACCTCCTTTTGCGCTTGACCGAGCACCTCTGCTGCCTCGCGATTCACATCGAGCAACTCTGTGTCGACCTCTACTCCCTCGCGCCAATTAGCCGCACCAGACTGCAGGACATGGAGCGCAAGCTGGTTCAATGCTCGCTCAATTTGCACAATCAGCTGCCACCCTTGCCTACCCTGGCAAATGGGGACATGCAGGCCAACGAGGTCGCCGCACTGGCCAAAGCATCGCTCTCTACCAAGTTGGTCTTGTCCCAAGCTTTCATTCTCCTGCATGGTCGCTTCACTACTTCAGAGAGGAGGCAGGCCAGTTCGCGGGCCGCGATGGACATTTCAGTCGCACTAGATGACCCTTACCTCCCTGCGGACCCTGAACAAGCCATGCTTCCTCCCTGGTGCGTCGAGTCTCTCTTCGTTGCCGGGTGCGAGCTAGCGCGGGGCATCCAACGAGCGCAAGCCACCGAGCACCATCACGTGGACATGCTCACAGCTCATTTGAGTAAGATCAAAGCGACCCTGCATCAGCAGGCGAATGCTTGGCCAAGAGCTGCACGATGCCTAGCCGTGCTTGAGGCTACCCCGCTCTCGCTGTCGTCGCCTACTGTCGCCCCTGTTCTGACTTCGCCTTGGCCCAGGCAGCCAGATGATGGATCCCACGCTGCCATCTCTGAGGGGCGAGCTAACCGATCTGTTCTTGTAAGCTCGACCAATGCGGCCTCTCCTCTGATTCAAGCAGCCGCTTCCTCGCCGTCCGCTACGCGAGCCCCCTTCATGGACCACAGCGGTACCAGTGATTTTTGGCAGTCACAGGCGCAGGCGCCGCTCGCTCACGACAACCCTGCATTCAACGATGCGACGATGTGGCCTCCTTCTATCACTGCCGTCGCTCACTCCGCAACCATGATCGCACCGACCTCATCGACCGCGGACGCTGCCGCCACGCCCACCACGGTAGCAAATGCTGCCTCCCTCGGCGCCATCTTAGGCAAGTCAGCACCCATCACTGCCCATCACGCCGTAGCCGCTTGGCACGACTTTGCCGTAGGGGCGAGCACGACTGTTGACCCCACAGGCTTGACAGGAGGGAATGGCGAGTACGTAACCGCTTATCAGCAAAATTGGCATTCGATGCAATCCAATCCGCAGGATCAGCACCAGTATCAACAACATGTCGATGTGTCTGAAGGTGGGAACACCCTGCACGTTGTCACGACGGGTCGGGATCGCACCATCTCGATCAGCAGTCACGGCGGAGCCTCAAGCTCGCAACAACAGGTCTCGGGTTTTGCTAGCAGCCCAGGCAGTGCGGACTCGATTCAAGCTCTGCCCGCCACCAGCCCAACGATGCAGGCTAGTTTTACCGGTGGGGTCGGTGACAGTGTAACTACGGCGAGCATGGATGGGATGATGAATTATGCGCCTTCCTCAGTTGCGGAGGGGCACGGTTGCACTGGGGTCGCTCCAGCTACCGTCGAGTCCTCGCCTAGTACGATGCAGGTACCTCTCATGTCTCAAGCCTACTGGGAGACAACTGGATCTGCCGGCGGGAACACGAGTCAGCTAGTCTCAACCACTGCGGCAGCGACTTCTGGGGAGCAGCTTCTGAACCAATACCAACACGCAGTCGACACGAACAGCGGCGCCTCTACAGCTGGAATGGCTCCATGGTCCAGCTCGGCCTTCATCTCCTCCAGCACCACCGCTGCAACAGGGGCGCCCATCACTACCGGCCAAAGCCACTACGGCCCCTCGGCGTGCTCGCCAACGCTGACTTCCATGCCTACGATACACTGCGGCGGTGCCGGCGCTGAAGCAGGACTTGGGCTCACAGCCTGCTCGTCGTCAGCTGAGACAAGCACGTCTCGAGTCGAGGCAGCAGACGGTCTGAGCCTCCTGCCGGGGCTGAAACGCTCCTACTCTGTTCAACACCACGGTCAGGGCCAGCATCAATATCATTTCCAGCCGATGGGTCAGGCTCTTCCGCATCATCAAGAAGGGGCGCCGAGTATGGTAGTTGAGGAGGATATGAAGGCTCGCTTCCTGCCAACCATCGCTGAGGATCGTGCGGGAGGAGAGGAGGAGGGAGGGGACAATCAAGGCGCGGCAGAACACCCTAGCTTGCAGGGAGAGGCAGAGTAAGGGAGCATCATTCTCTGATGAGCAATAGCCTTCCCCACCGCCGAGACTCATCCTGAGATTCTCCTGCTATCCTGCCCCAGACTTCCTGCTTTCGTCATCCAGCCCTCTGCTCTGCTTGCCTTATTCTCTCAATCTTCGCGCTCGGCATTGGCTCTCCTTGCTCCTGTAACGATTTCCTTCACTTCACGCTCAACTTATCTCGTGCAAATCACCCGAGCTGATGTGGCTGTGAATACTCTGATCGAATTGAAGTTTACATCGCTTTCGCGCTCGCCCTCGGCCAGCTCAACTCGAGCCTGAGTCGAGCGCGCTTCTCTGACTCGAAGGATGGAGGGGAAGTGAGTGAGAAGACAAAAACACAGCCGGAAGTGGTGAGGGGTAACTTCGCCCGTAAGATGATGTGTGGTAAGGTATCGCTGTGGGAGTCGTGGATTGGTAGTGACTGTGAAATGCTCGACGTCGTGCTGAATGTGTATCGTATCGCGGCTGGGCCCCTTGTTCAACGCCTGGGCGTGCCCATGACGTACCCAGAGCCAGCCGTATTGTTGCGCCTCGAGGGCGTTGCTAACAGACCTCCGGTGCCCGCCCCCGCATCACCTGTAGGCGGCCCCATGACGGAAGAGGTGGCAGTCTGCCCGAATACGCTAGGCATGTTTGCTCCGATTCCGTCCCTCGAAATCCTCGTACCGCTCGACCTCATCCCCGTCGGCGTGAAGCGGCCGTGTTGTGGGCTGGATACTGCTCGATCGTTGTAAATTGTGCTTCCCACACCGCCGCCGATACCTCCCGAGCTGACGCCTCGTACGGGCGTAGGAGCAACAAAGCTTTGACGATGCACTGGACCTTGCTGGGACGTATTGGCCTGCCAAAACGGGGTAGGGCCAGCTTGCGCCACGCCTGCTGGGCCAAGGGGCGGCGTGGCGGCGGTGGTTGTGTGCAGGCGGCCGCTGCTGCTATTGTTGAAAAGGCTACGCTGAGATTGCTGCTGCTGCTGCTGCTGCTGGTTGTGTTGGTTTTGGCCCTGCTCTTGATCGGCGCGAGACTGTTGACAAGCGGAGTGCGAGTAAGACAATGAGGAGCAAGGGTCCGGATCGCGACGTACGTGCGTGAGCGCGAGATCAAATTGGCGGTCGTCAGCTCTGCTATCTTTGCGTCTGATTCGCATCACACGACCATGTCCTGGCTGACCTTGAGCTTCTCGTAGTCCTTCGAAACGGCTCTTAGCGTCTCCTGCAACTCCCTACCCCTGCGCTTCTCGTGAGCGAGATCTGTCATAAAAGGCGCGGAGGCGAGGCGCGACGTTGAGCCGGGATCCGAGGCAGGTGCGAGGCAGGAATTGGCAGGCATCTCGCAACCTCGGCTCACCCTTGTCAAGGCTTGCATTCTTCTGCTTGAGGATATTGATCTCGCCGTTGGCCTCAACGATTAGAGACTGCATGCGCTTCTCGAGAACTGAGTTGCGCTCTTGGGCTGATTTGAGGATCATGGCTTGGAAGGCGGCCTACAGGACCGAGAGGTAGGGGCGGGGTGAGCTCCTGGCAGCATACACGCAATTTGCCCTTCTGTTGTCCGCTCGCTCACCTCCTGCGAGGTTTGATACTGCCAGAAGGCAAGGCTTCGAGCTGCAATATCGACCACGACGTCAGGGGCGAGGCCTGCGAGCACTGACTGGTAGTGGAGAGAAGCTCGCCATAGGTGGCGTGGCGTAGGGTGGCGTTCGATGCGGATTGCGGGGTCGTGGGTACGGCGACGGGAAGTGAAAAGGTGTGTGGGAAAGAGGAAGGTCCAAATCAGAACTCTATTTCGTAGGCGATCGAAGCAGCTTGGGTGGTGCCGCGTTTCGGACAGGGCGCACCCACGGTTCGGTAGTCTGCTGAAGGGTTGAGGGAGCTGAGCACTACGTCGTCGGGCTGGTCGAGTACTGTCTTGCAGGCTGGGCACTGCTTGTTGCCATTGAAGAGGGTCTCGGCACACGAGACTGCGGGGCAAGATAGCACAGCGTCGTCAGACGTGGCTCACGAAGGTCAGGATGCTACTATCTCCAGGGCGCACCGCAAAAGATATCTAGGGCGAGCAAGGCAACGAGCAAAGGCGAAATCCACAGCTGTCAGACATGACGCAGCACTCTCGCCTGCCTACTCCTCGACGCACGACTGCAAGTGGTTGCGACGGCTTTACCCTCGACTAGGAGCGACTTGCGACACTTGAGCCCTGGGCGTGGGCAGGAGCAGTTGCCGCGTGTCAAGGACTCGGATTCTGGTTCGGATTCGTGATCGGCGTGCCTATGAGCTTGTTAATAGGCTCACAATTACAATGGAGCGATTCGTCCATCTTGGCGACGACAGCCACAAACGACGGCTGACAGCTACACGAGTACGACGTCGATGATCGGCGAGGGTTTCAAAGCATTCAGACGGGATAGAGGGAGATCAAAAGGAGAGGAAGGAGCGGAGGCCGGATAGAGCTCAGTCGCTGAGACGCGCGGGCGGACTGGCAGCCATGCGACGGACGGCAAGACGCGGCGCGGCGGCCGATGAAAGCACAGCACAGGCTGCGCAGCAGTACAGCGGCACCCACCTCACCGCCATCACCGTCGATGCCGCTGCTCGTCGACGCCACTGGGCGAATTGACCGCTGCGGCTGCATGGCTGTGATGGATGCCGGCTGGTCGACTTTCTAGCTAATGCTGTGGCTCACGGTTGCACTTCGGTCAAGACCATGGCCCTTACCCCTTTCGAGGAATCCGCGCCTTTTCGCTCCCTCGTCGATCTGCTTGCGTCCACGCCGTCGTCCTGCTTGTCAATATCGCCATCGCATTCGCCATGCCTCACGCGACTTGGTCCCAACTTTGATGCTCAATATCAACGTTAACTTTAGCGAAGCCTCCTTGTACGACTGAGAGCTCGAGGACCTCGACTTGTACGGGCGGGCCGAGCTAAAAAATCACCTGAGCTTAGCTTTGAGCGGCCAGCACCCCGCGATTCACCCGTCCACCGACGTGTATGCGTGCCGAGACACGCAAGCCGCGCAAGCCTGCCTCGAGTGCGGCGAACGCGAGGAGAGAGAGCAACTGCCAGTCGACGGATCGAGATCCGCCCTATTGAGTCCCCGCAAGCGCCTCTTCAATTACCCACCCACGGAAGCCTCCGGGCTTCTCTCGACTACTCACACGATGCCGGCCACAACGCACCGCTCACGACCCGCATTGAGCATGCACGTCGACAGTCGTGCCTCGCATACATGGCCCCCTTGGCCTGTCATGTCAAGTCATGCTCGCCGCCATCAGCAGCCAAGCGACAAGCGTAGGCCGCAGGAACCTCAACTTGCTCGCTCGTGTGATCATGGACAGCACCAGGGTAGCCTGGGGGAAATAGGGCCTGCGACAGGGTTCATCCTTATCGTGTGAGGAGGTGCGAGAGAGCAAGCTCGTGTGAGCAGGCGTCGTTGCCATGCCTCGCAAAAGGGCTCCATGGCCAACTCAAAGCTTGTTTTTTGCATGTCCGACTGGCACTGTGAAGCCGGCAACCAGACCCTCAATGGCGTCCGGCGGAGGCTGTGATCCCAGTTCGGCCAGCCAGAGTTATATGGACGTCGAGTACGGCGATGAAGGTCCCCATCAAATCCCATTTCATCGTTTCCTTCTCTCTCATCCCCTTGCTCTTCATCGATACCGCCACTGACCCATCCGGCCGGGTCATCCTCCCTGCCGTTGCTGTGCTTCTCGCCGTTCGGCATCGCCACACCCCGCCAACACCGCCAACACTCTCTTTTAATCAATCATGGGCGGCGATCTCCGACTGCCATTCGGCGGTCAATCTCCTTCTCAATCACCTTCATCTCGCCCCTCTGTTCAGCGCCGCCCTTCCTTTGGCTGGACCACTCCTATGACGGCTTCACCTTCTTCAACACCAGCCATGGCTTCGAGAGGCATGGTACCCCCCACGCCCACCACTCCTTCAATGTACCACTCGGACAAGCAAGAATGCGAGGATGGCGATGATGATGCCAGCGAATCGACGCCCTTTGCGCGCGACGTCGAGAGCGTGCCACCGCCGTACTCTGACGACCCAAACGCCACGCCATGGTGGCAGCGAGCGCGAAGGCCATCATTGTGGCGACGTAGACATGACAGCGGGTTTGGACTGGGCCGCGGATCACTCCGTGACTTTTCACTGCGTCGAGCATCCTCCTCAACTCTCCGTGTGGGCGCGTCACGACCCGTGACCCTCCTGCTTGGCCTTCTCGTCCTCCTCTGCGGCGCCATTTTCCTCATGCTCCTTGAGCAGCGACACCTCAACGCCGATGGCGACACCGGTGGCCGCACCATCTTCTTCTGGCCTACAGGATCAGACTCATCCAAGAGCACCGCAGCCAAGGGCTCCCTCGGAGCATCGGGCCAGCCTGTCATGCAACTCGCCCGTCGCCCTCAGACGATGCAAATGCACGAGCCCTTCCTGGCGGAAGACGCCAAGTACCTCGACGCGTGGGTCGCCCGTGGCGAGATCCTGCCGGGTCTTGACCTCTCTCAGCAGAACACCATCGACGGTCTTTGGTTCTGGGTCAATGGCTCCGACCCTCGTCATCACGCCGCTCGCAACTTCTACGCCCTGGACCCCTACCGCGCCAACGTCGCTGAGCCTCGAAGCTCAGACGCGCAAGGCCACGCCCTTGCTCGTCGCGACGACACGCTCAAGCTGCAAAACTCCGAGAATCGCTTCCGCGAGCACGACGAGCTGCGATACAGTATGCGAAGTGCCAAGAATGCTTTGGGCGACTCGCTGCGTACTAGCCACTTGATCACTACCGACTTCTGGGCTAGCGGCAAGCCGGAGATGAATGCACTGGCAGACGCCACGGCCGCCAATGTCGCGCCCTCTGTCGAGCCTGTTCGTGCCACTTCTGGAGCTCAAGTCGCCTTCGTGCCCGGCAGCGGCCGCAGTGACGTGCTCGAGATCGAGGCGGGCCTCATGCGCTACGGGCAGCTCCCGCAGTGGCTCGATGTCGACGCTCCCGGTGTCATGGTCGGTCAAGCTTCCCGCCAGCAGGATGTCGAGGAGGGAGCCGCACCGCCCAAGATCAAAGTACACCATGATTGGCAAGTCACGGCCGACCTGCACTCCGTCGATCCTATCACGCAGTCGCGACCCGAGCCGCTTTCTGAGGCCGAGACTCTCGCCCACAAGTTGCGTGTTCTCCCTACCTTCAACTCGCTCGCCGCTGAAGCCTCGCTCGGCCTTCTTGTTCCTGGGCTGGGCGAGAACTTCTTCTACAGCAACGATGACCACTTCCTCGGCAATCGCGACCTATCCGTCAGCGACTTCACCTCCCCGCTGTATGGCACCGTCATGCACATCAATCGCTTCTTCGTCATTGGCCCCTATGAGCACCCGCCTATCATGAAGGGCGAGCTTCCCAGCATGCGCTACTCTGCCTACCTCCTGGCACAGCGCTTCGGCAAGCGTGACCGTCACTACATCATTCACGTGCAGAAGGTTCACTCTCGCCCGCTAGTCGACGAGGCCCGTATGCTCTGGGGCGACCAATTCGCGCGCACCGTTGGCCGTCGTTTCCGCGGCGATGGTCAAGGTGCCAACTCGCACCTTCTCTCGTACAACCTTCAGATCGAGCGTCACCGTGAGGCCCTGCTTTGGTCCTGGTTCGTCGCCAAGCTGGACGTTGATGGAGATGGCAAGTACAGCACGGATGAGCTCAAGGGCGCTCTCTTCGATCTTGGATACGACGCAGATGAGACCGACTACAAGCCCATCTGGCTGCAGGACAACATTCCTATCCACACCCCACAGCGCGACAGCATGCTTCGCAAGAATGTCAACGAGACCTTTGATGCGTCTCTCTTCCCCCGCCCGGGGGCGAGCACGTACCAGTTCTCTTCGCAGGATGGATACGCCCTCGCTGGTGTTCGCTTCGACAAGGTCTCTGGCCATCAATTCCCCACATTCCACACCGAGCCAGGAACCAAGGAGCACGACCTTCACCAGCCTGCTGCCATCATGAACTGGCGCGTCTGCTGGCCCTTTGACAAGGCGTACGACCCAATCGCTCTCTTCAGGCACATGGCCTTTGAGAACACGGCCTGCGGTGACTTCCTCCTCACATACCTCGTAGCCCGCTCAGGCAAGAAGGGCCTGGACGTCTTCCTCCCCTCTGCCGACACCCGCTTCCCCGCGGTAGCCACGCCCGTGCAGGCAGACCAGACCACGCCTCACCTGCCCCTCGACTCACGTTGGGACGACTGCGACTTCTCACTCTCGTCGGTCGCACGCAACACGGGTTCCTCCCTCGCCTCGCGCCGTATCTTTGCCACTCGCCTCATCCAACGCTACGCCTACACGATCGCTGGTGCGCCCTTGGACTTCCAGATGCTCAAGGAGCCCAAGGGGGCGAAGAGGATTCTGGACAGCCTCAAGAGGAGGCAGCACAATTTGGCCTTCATTGGTGTCAATGACGACGTCATTCCAGGCAAGGGCGAGGAGGAGACGTGGAGCCTGTTCCAGCAGTGGATGGAGGAGATGTGGCCGACGAAGACGGCAGCGCTGGACTTTGAGCTGCCTCGCTGAGCGAGATCGGCGCGCGATCACCCTTTGTACTTCTTCTTTCTTCTTCACTAGATACCCTCTTCTCTCGTCCGCCTGCCACTTCTACATTCGTCCTGGATCGTAATCGGAAACGCAGTCGCAATCTCACAGCCTCGTCCGCTTGACGGATGACGTGGTGTACATGTGTGATATGGGTGATCGAGATGAGTCGAGAGGAATACTGACATGTGATCGAGCTGGTGAATGTCTATGACCTGGTAAAGTGTAGGACTGGTGGCGCATGAGCTGAGTGACGCGAGTGTGACTGATTAGCCGTGACGTTGAATGCTTGCGTGCTGAGTGCGTATTGTGTATGTGCTTGCGCCTGCGTTTTGGTCGAGTCTCTCCTAGCCCCGGCACCAGCTCGTAGCTGACCCGCCCTGCTCGCCACGATGTCGCCTGTTTTCCAAGTTGCTCCGCTGCTTGCCCCCTCTGCAGTCAATGCCACTGCTAGCGCGGATCAGCTCGATCCTCTGCATCTTCGCGAGTTAGCGCAGCTACTGCCTCAGGGTCCGCCGTTCCTCCCTCCTCTTCACGTCCCCTCGCAACCCCCTGATCTCCTCCTTCCTCACCCTCTTCATCCTTTTGCAGATCCCACACTCGCACCTCTCCCTCTGACGCTCCCAAATCTGCTCCAACTCCTCATGCGCTTCCGCCGCAGCCACGCCCGCTCCACCCCTCCCGTGCGCCGTGAAGAGGGAGAAAGCGCGAGTGGCTTGTAGGCCTTCGCGGTATTTGCGTGGGACGGTGACGGGAAAAAGAGACCAGGCGTCATAGAAGTGGTCAACGCGGCAGGACTCGCACGTGTTGAGGGCCGTATCGCCCACAGCCAGGTCTTGGTTCGTCAGGATTTTCCCATCGAGATGGTTGCATGAGTTGCGCGAGCCTTCCATGAGGCAGATATCGCTGCAGGCGGGTAAGAGCGAGGGCAACAGCTCAACGTCAGCAAAGCGAGGCGAGGAAGGCGTGCGTGATTGGACAGAAGACTGGTATCAGTGCTTACCAGATCAAAAAGCTGGGATTCTTGCCTCGAGTGGCAGCCGCCCATGTCTGACAGTGAAGATGACAGAGCTGAGTGCGACGCGTCGTGGTCAGTGAGGTTTGTGAGCTTCTTGATCGCATTGCCAGCGCAGTGCCTCACTCTGTCGCGCAACTCACATTGATGTAGCCAAATCTCTTCGTGTGCAGAATGACAAAGCCCTTCTCGTAGCCACGCAGATCTCCGTCCATGTCGTTGAGCAGGCAGGCAAAGCAGAGTCTGCGCAGCGCATTATGGAGGTTCTCGACTGGGTAGGGATAGCCACTAGATGGGCGACGGAGACCCGTAACATGCTCGAAGGCACGAACGATCGTGTCGTCTGAATCGACTGGTAGTTGCGGAAGACAAGGAGCAAGTGTCAGCTCGAAATGAGGGATGGGATGGCGATCGTGTCAGGGGCCCTACGTACAGGCATCTTGCCAGCGCAAGTCGAGGAGACGACAATTCTGGTAAGTGCGTAATTGCATGAAATAGCTGTACTTGCGGACGTACTGCGAGGTAGAGGCGAGCAAGAGCAGAGAGAACGTTAGCCTAGGCACATGTGCATGCTCACTTGGATGGACGGCTTACCTTCTCCCCTCTTGCGACGACTGATGCTGGTATTCCTTGTGCCGGTTTGTGGGCGGCATCCCAAGCCAACTGCTGACCGACGCTCACGATAAAGTCGCGAGGCCAGACGCGCAGCATTTTCTCATCGATGTTGACGTCTTGGAGATCATCGTAGCTGGCTTGACTGCTGCCACTGCCGCCGCTGTCACCGCTACGACTGCTTCCCACTCCTGCTCCCCAGGAGCCAGGCGGTCTGCTTTGTCTAGGTGACAGGGCTCGTTGTTTGCCCGCTCGACGTGCTGCTGGTATTGGTCGGATCTCACGCTGCTCTACCTGCGGGGAAAACTCATGCTGCTGTTGAACCTCGGGAGATGGCGCGCTCCCCTGTCGATCTCCATTGCTGATAGTAGAGGCACTCTGCCCACTTGTGGCCGCATCATCGCTGTTGTCTGACTGGAAGAGGGAGAGGGGAAAGCGAGCGATGTCCGGATCAACGACAGGCGAAGGTCGTAGTGTGGCGGGCTGCGAATGAGGGCGCTTCTCGTTCTCGACACCGGTATCACAGTCCTCCCAAGTCTCCCTCTCTGGACTTTCAGTCTGTCGGCGCTTGAGCGAAGAGGTGGCTACGGAGGGCGAGGGGATGGCAGACATTTCTAAAGCTGGATCGACCAATACAGAGCCATTCGCTCTGATTGCTGATGACGAAGAGGAAGAGGCTGATGAGGGTGGCGTCGAGGCTGAAGCCGGCTCCCGATGGCTGAGTTGTGTCATTGTAGCAGCTCTTGCAGCTGGTGGTACTGCTGCTGCTGCGTCTTGTGAGAGCTGCATTGCCTGTGGCTGATTGAACGACGACATCCTCATAGGAGGCGTTGGGGGAAGAGAGATGAAGACGGCTTCGACGTCAATCTCCGTACGACGGTTGGTGATAAGAGGATGTGATGAAGCAGAGGATGTGATGAAGCTCCTCTACTGCCGTCGTTGCTGCTGCCTATCGACTTTGTCGAGCCGCGAGGGCTGAAGCGCGTCGTGATTGGTTCCTGGCGGGCAAAGTCGCAAAGTCAGCGCTGACCTCGAGCACGCTGCTGAGCTCTTGGTGGTAGAATGATGGCCTGGCGCTCACTCGAGTCCTCGCATCCCTCGTCGATGGAGCGACGGGAGGGATGCAAGACTGGGCTACAGTGAGGCTGTTGAGAGGCGAAGACGCAATGACGATGATGAGAAGACAAGAAGACCCAGGGAGAGAAAGAGAGAAGAAGAGCTGAGTCGAGCGGCAGCCAGGTCTGCTCTTCTCGCGCTCGCGTGAGCCCACAAATAAACGCCGATGTCTCTCTTCTCGTAGGTAGGCGGCGTCAGAGATGCACGCACGCCACGCCTGCGCACCCGACAGGAAGTGTGAGATCTGAAACCTTGTCCCCTTTCTCACGTCATTGACGAGCCGGAAATCTGAATGTGTCTACGAGTGAATGAGCGACATGATCGGGATTGGACACCAATGAATAGGGAAGAGCCAGCAAAGAGAAAAGACAGGACGGACCTGACTGGCAGCGGCTGCCTAGCTGGGGGCGAGCATTCCCACGTCGTCCATCGGACCACCAGCTGATCCCCACGGAGCAACGAAGCTGCATCCTTTTTCAAATCTAGAGGTCGCGACAGCTCCGTTGCCATTACTGATCCCACCTCGAATGGTCACGTCTAGAGTGTCATTCACTTCTTCTTTGGCCCGCTGCGCACTTTCATCGCATCGCGGTCCCAAGAAATCGAGCGGCAGCAGAAACGTCCCGTGTCAAGGGCCTAGGCTCACTAATAAAGGCTGGGAGCGCAGCGGGGTTGGTGACTAGTGACGTCTCCCACATCCCTTCGGATCTTGAAGACCGAAAGAGGGATGGATGGGTGGGATGTGCGGGTGTGTGTGTGTGAGACAAGAGGGCACGGATGCAAGGGGAGTAATTGGAGGAAAGTTGGATAGGCATTTGCTCGCAGAAAATGGCCCGTCTTCACCTTCTCTCTCTTCTCTGCGCAGCAATTACTCCAGCTCAAAGACACCCTCCTCACCAGCATCATCCTCACTATCACGCGGCTGCAATGCTAGCGGGCTACCAGCAGCATTACCTCGAATACCACCACCACCACCACCCACGCTGAGCCCCTCTTTGCTCGCTGTTCGGAAGGAAGGCGCACCAGTCCTTCCTCTGCCTCCCATGCCGCCCTTTTCCATGCCTCTATCTTCGCCCGCGGGCGGTGATACCAAAATCGAACCAATAGCGATGGCCTCACGCTGAGTCGGCGGAGGTGTGACCCCCAGCGGCGATCCGCTCGCCCAGCCACCACCCTTTGAAGGCGTCCCGCTCCTCGCAGCCAGCACTCCACCTGGCAGATGAGGGTGCAAGCTGGACGGCGCTATCGGGCCTAGGTCGGCTGTGAGGAGCGAAGCAGCCTTGAACGAAGATGACGAGGACGTTGCTTGCGCGTTGGAAAGGGCACGACGATGTGGAGATGCGTGGACTTGAGCTTGCGAGTGCGAGTATGACGGAATGCGCGAGGCTGCTTGCACTGGCTCAGAGGGTGTAGCGCCACCACGTCCATCGCTTGATATGCGTAGTCGGCTTAAACCGGCAGCGGCGAGACCCTTTGGCAAGCTCTGACCAGGGCTATGGTGATGCGAGAGGCGGTCTAAATCGCGGCGACGTGCTGCTGCAGCCGTAGGGCCCATGCCAGCGCTCGCAAGGCCGTACCCCTCCTCGTCCTCATCTTCGTACCCGCCCACACTCATCCTAGCCGCTGGCCTCTGCCTAGCATTCCCTCCCACATGCCAGATCCCACCACCCACTACTTCTTCGTCCTCATCGAGGCCGTAACCGGCAGGCATGCTCTGCGTCAATGCCGTAGAGGCCCCGAAGCTACCCGCAGCAAGGCCTTGAGCATTGAAGCTCGTTCTCCTCCTCCGTTCCAGCTCTGCCGGGGTCAAGAGGTCCGACAAGCTCGAGGGTAGGAAGTCCTCGCCATTATGGTCGTCGTCGTCATCGTCGTGGAGCGCGCTCTGGACCCCACCACGGTGAGCTTTGTTGCGGGCCGCAAAGGAGCCGGAAACTGTGGAGGGAGCATCTAGACCAGTAGCACTGCGATCATCGTGAGAGCCGGAGAAGAAGACCGTCTGCCCGAAGGGGCTGGTGCCAAAGGGGCTGGTACCTAAGCCATTGCTCTGGAGGGGAGTTCCGCGTGCCCCGAAAGAGCCTGAGCTGAAGGGCATTGGTCGAGAGATAGCGTAGGGTTGAGAACTCTGCGCGGTTTGTGCGACATCGGGAGTGGGCAGGGCAAGAGAGGCACGGTACTGCTGCTGCTGCGTGATCTGAGGTCCTTGCATGTCATCGGGAAGCCCGAAAGCAAAGTCGTCTCGGGGTGGCCAGGGCGCTGTGCTGTGGTTGAGGGAAGGGATTTGCTGATGCTGGCTGGAAGGCTGAGGATGCTGATGCTGATGCTGATGCTGTTGACTGTTGTTGTGCATTGCGTATGGTGCGAAGTGCTGAGATGACGATGATTGCTGTTGATACGATGCATTTCCTCCTGTTACTCCTCCTGACTGAAAACCCCCCGCAGCAGCAGCCGTACCCGCCCGTTGTGCTGCTGCTTGCATCTTCTTGTTATGTCTATCCATCTGTGCACGCGAAGAGGGCAAGAGGAGGACGGTGTCAGCTCTTCGTGCCACTAACGTACCCTGGAGCTCGCACGACCGCACCGCTAGCCACCATGCCATGCCACGCCACGCCACGCCACGCCACGACGACACGCACGCTCATAGGCTCTCCCTCCCTGACGTGCGCCAGAGCACACTTGTGACCGAAGCGGCAGTTGCCCTTGAGGAAGAATTCGCACACGGCCTTGCCACCGCCGCCATTCTCTCCTGCACCATTGACGCCACCAGGGCCACCGCCATTACGACCTTCACCAGGCAGCGTGTGCGAGAAGGGACAAGCTGTCCCCGCAGAACATCCGTTCGCTGAGCGAAAGAATTTGCACGGGACTCGTCCTAGCGCCTCGCTTTGCCGCTTTGTGAGCTTCGCATTCGCGAGCGTAGAGCCTAGGCTGGTAGTGCGGCTGCCTGACGCCCCTACTCCGTTTCGCGTCTGCTCACGCTCCTCACCTCTTGCGTTGTTGGTCTGGTTCCTGCGGGGAGACGGGGCCGGAGTTCCATCCCAGTCGCTTAGCCCTGTACGGTTGATGCCCTGTGAGCGGTTGCCGTTGTGAAGGGGCGCAGTTGGTGCTGTGGAGGTTGTTGAGGGGGCAGCGCCGCCAGCTGCCGCCTCTCTTTCCCTCCTTGCTGCTTCTGCCCTCGCTCTCCTACGCCCTCCTTCAGTCGAGAGGCCAGCCTCTGCTTCGAGCTCCCAGGCTTCTTTCCGGGGTGACGCTTGCGCAGGAGCCACACTGGTCGCTGCCGATGTTGATGAAGCAGCCGTAGGTGCGCGTACGGACGTTGGCTGGTGTAAGGGAGCTGATGTAACTGGAGCTGCTGCCTCTGCCGAGCTCGTCGTGTCCGGCTTGACAGGCCGTGCGCCACCTCTTTTCTTCTTGTACATCTCTTCGCGCAGGGGATTGCCCTCTAGCACTACGCTGAGCACCTTTGAGCCGTCCTCGTTGCCTTCAGTAGCTTCGCCCTGGGCGTTCGCCATCGCATTTACCCTCACAAGCTTGCGCTGCTCAATGTTGCCTTCGCAACCTGTCTCAAACACGCCCTGCAGCGACGTCAGATCGTCCATCTCGCATCTCTGAAGGTCTAGCGCTACCAGCGCTGGGAAAAATGTCTGCTTCTCCCTTCCGCCGAAGGGTGTCGTCTCAGGCCTGTCCCCGCGAGTCTCGTCGAGGGAGAAAACTACGTCGCCAAAGCCATTACCGCCCAACGAGAGGCGACGTAGGTCCTTTAGTCGTCCGAAGGTATTGAGTGGCAGCGAAGAGCGGAAGCGATTGTCGCTGACGTCCAAGTCTGTCAGAGTGGGTGGCCAAGTCCATGTCCCCCTCGCCGCGTGCAAGGCCGCATCGTCCAGCCTGTTGTTGGCAAGATTCAAGATCCTGAGCGAGCGCATAGGCTGACTGCGCTGTCGCTGCGTCTTGGGTGGGCCGGGGCGCTCACGCTTAGTTGGGCTGCCTGTCCTCGCAATCAAGCCGGCCCACACCCCACCTTCCTCGTCTGCATTCTCCTCGTCCCATTCACGCCGATCCTGCCTAGCCTGGTCGACCTCTGCGTCGCTCCAGAGCTGGGAAATGGCATTGTGCGAGACGTCCAGCTCAATCAGGGAGTCGAGGGCAAGGAGAGATGAGGGTATTGAGGTGAACTTGTTCTTGGAGAGGTTCAAGGTCGTGAGGTTGACGAGTTGGAAGGTTGTGCGAGGTATTGAGGTGAGGGCATTGTTCTGCAGCTCGAGCCTCGCGAGACCTCTGAAGTCGCCCATTCGCTCATCGGACGTGCCGGTGAGATCATTATTGGCGCAAGAGAGAACCCGCAGATCCTCGCGTTCGTACCAGGGGCGACGCTTCGACTCGTCTGGCTCTGACTCGAGGTACCAGGCTGGTGCCTCGCCATCGAGGAGGCTGAAGAGGGCAGAAGGGAGAGAGGTGAGGGCAGGAAGGCGAGAGGAGAGATTGAGGCGGGCAGTAGAGGTAGAACGATACAGGAGATCTTCCTCTGTTCGCTGGACAATGTCCGCACCCTCGAAGGTGCTTTTGGTTGGCGATGGCAGAGGAGAATCAGCGGCTGCCTTTTGCGCCTGCGCAAGCGCCGCTCGACGCTGCGCTATGGCCTCCTTGACTGCCTGCGACATGGATGCGCGCGAGGCGAGTAGAAGGATAAAGTAGTAGGAGAGGAGAAGATAGAAGAGATGGACGGGGAGGCGAGATGGAGGAGATCGGAAGGAGCCGAGGTGGTTGGTCGTGCGTTGGTCGTGCGTTGGTCGTGCGTTGGTCGTGCGGCGCCTCAGTCGGACCGCGCCGGTGGATGCGCTGCACAGACGCGTCAGGTCGGACCCCCCCTTTCTCTTTCTCTTTCTCATTCTCCTCCTCCTAGTTGGCGAAGAGATGATCATCGCATTGCCGGAACACTACGGCTGGCTTGAAACTTTTCATTCTCGAAGCATTGCGCTTCTCGGGCCCATCTCAGCCTTGCCCGCCAGCGATCAGGGCTGTTCCATTAGCACACCCTCACGTCGAAATTAGGCTGGGCTTTCCCCCGCCTCACCAAGTCAAAACTGATGCCCCCGCCCCAGAATGCTACCTCATCCGCACTATCGTTCCCTGTCAGCAGCACGTCATGCGGCTCGATCATCTTCTCCGGTGGGCCTTTGATCCTCAACCCAGTGAAGGCGGCCATGGGATCGTGAGACTTAAAGCCATGCGGCTCCGTGATCCCACCAATCGACTTGTCTTGTCCGCCAGGCAGGACGAACTGCCAGTAGCCATCCTCCGTAGTCGTGAGAGGGCAGCGTGCTCCTCCTTCTCGGATGCGGACGTGAATGCCACGAAGCAGCTCAGCTTGCGTGCCGGAGTCACGCTGCTTGTAGTAGACAAGGCGACCGTCCTCTTTGTGGAGCAAGTCTACCGTCAGAGCTTCGGCGAACGGGGAGAGCAAGCGCTCCCATTCGGTGTCAACTTGGATCGCGAAGGGCATGTAGAGTCGAAGTTGCTCAGCATTGCCTTCGAGCTCGATGACTAGCTCGTAACGGTGCAAGACCCACGAGGCTTCCGAGCTGCACGACATTGGCTGACATGCAGCGCCGTCGCTGGCCCTACCTTTCAAGCGGCGAACCTTGATGCGTCCAGCGGCGGCGTCTACAATCGGTTGAGGCTGGATATTCTGTTGGCTCAGGTGGAGCGTCTGGCCCAAGAGCTCGACAACAACCTTGTTCTGTTCGACTTTGCATGGCCATCCTTCGCCCGTGATCGCGGCCTGAAGCTCCCTGCGCTCCGACTCGAAAAGGACGGCGGGTCGATCAATGGTGTTGTACTCGTCACGGACTTCCGAACGGTCTCCAGAGGAGGAAGATGAGAGGTGGCCATCCTCGGTGACAAAATAGACCGTATCCTCTGGCTTGGTTCGAGGGATGATGCGAAGCCACTCAGTGTCAGATGGGATATCTTCACCGCCGTCCTCCTGAGGCTCTTGCCATTCAACAACAATCTTGTAGCCTTGTTGGATAGCCTCGAGGGCGTTATCGGCGCTGTGTGAAGTGGAGTACTTGAGATCAGGGTCCTTGAGTGCATCGATCAGGTACTTGTTGCCCAGCACGAGGGAGCCGTCAATGAGAAGCTTCAGGACGCCTATCAATGCGGTTGAGAGAGAGCAGAGACATTCAGTGAGTGTATACGAAGTCATTTGCTGCTCAGAACGCTCACTTGTACCCTTGTAGTTGTCGTCTACCATTTCTACGTCCCCACTTTGGTCGGCTCTGGCGTCTGCCGGAGCGATGAGGATTTGGCGGCGCTCTTCTGGGATGAGCAAGCGTATCCACGTCAGTCACTCTCATGTGAGTGGATCTGTTGCGCATCGAGACTCACCCTTGTTCTGGCTTTCCATCTTGGGCAGCTCAGCTGCCGTGCCTGCCTTTCCAGGGGCAGGCTTCGCCACAGTATCATTCGCTTCGCCTTTCGATGACTGCGTTGCCTTCAAGTGCTCTCTCAAGGTCTCCTTGTAGTCAGGCCCGAACACTTGCGCCATGTGTTGGCGGTGAAGCATCAATTGGAAGAAGTCCGTCTCGCCCGGCGCTGGCCAACCTTTGGGTGGTGCAAAGGTGACGTAGAGGGGGTCACAATTGAGAGACACGGTGAAGTTCTCGACGTCCCAGCAGAGCTGTTGAGTATCGGGTGGAGAGAGACAAGCGACGCTTGAGGTATCCTCCAGCCAACGACGGACTTGAGCCAAGACCATGTCGCTGCCACTGGATGATAAAGGGATCTGAGGTAGAAGGATGCAGTACTGCACGCCACGGACGGTCGTGTGTGGACCAGTGCAGGACATCTTGTCAGCCAAACGTGGTGGATTGATGGTGTGGTCTTGATAGGCAAGATCGATCAGCCCAGACTTACCGAAAAGAGCAGGCGAACGACATGGCTGGGAGACACAAGCGGAGACTTCAGGCACACGACTGCCGCTTGCCCGCTCTCTGAGGAACGCAAAGGCGTATAGCAGAGGCCCGTTGCGACCATGATCAGGCCAACGCACAGTGCAAGGGAGACAGAAGCAGGCGACTTGCAATTCAGGCCATGCTGCGAGTACAAAGCTTGTCAAGAAATTTAGATTGGGATTGGATCTGCCTGAACTTGAGACGTTGAGATCGACCTCAAATGGATGCCACGCTCAACGCTGATCGCCGCCGGAGGATGTGAGCATGTCATGTGCCGCTGCTCTCCAAGCGCCCCTCTCCCTGCCGGCTCCCACCTCCTTGGTCTCACTGTCTCCAGACTTCTCTCCCGCCCACACATGTACCGCTGCTACAGTGCTCAAAAGGAATGGAGGATGGGAGACATCTTGTGCGTGGTGTGGGCTGGCACTCCACTTGGCACGACAGCAAACCACATCCCGTCCATCACATCGGTTTCGCTACTGTCCCTAGCATCCATAAGCATATCATGCGGTGCGTTGCTACTCATCGTCGCTGGCCCCTTGATCCTCTCTGTGTCCGGCCCCTGGTCCTTCATGCCCAGCAGCGTCTTGTACACGCCTCGACGAGAGTACGCTGCCGCCGTACCTGGCAAGTGGTATTCACCCCAGCCGTCGCCGACATTCTTCAGCGGGATTCGCGTGCCCCCGTCGTACAGACGAACGAAGACGCCTTTGATGAGATCAGCCTCCGGGCCTGTGTCTTTGCGGTTGCAGCAGACAAGGCGACCGTCTGCGTTGTTGGTGAGATTGACGGTCATCGCTTCGGCCAAGAAAGAAAAGAGGGCCTCCCAAGGGGCTTCGAGGACAGCAGCGAAGGGCTCATAGCGTCGTCGGATGGACTTGTACTCAAAGGTGATCTCGTAGCGACGGATGACCCACGAGGCCTCAGGGCTCGTAGCCATAGGCTGGCAGACAAACTCGTTGTAGCCGCAACGCAGGCGGCGAAGCTTCAGACGACCATTGATGCCTGTTTGGAGGGGCTTAGGGCGCAAATGAGCTTGGCCAAGAGTGATCGTCTTGCCGTTGGGGAGGTCAACTACAATCTGGCCTTGCACGACCCGGCATGGGCAACCTGCAGTCACGAGCTTGTCTCGGAGCTCCTTGCGCTGCTCTTCGGTGAGAACTGCAGGGCGGGTGATGGTGTTGTGCTCCTGGACTCGCAAAGGCGGGCGGCACGAGAGCTGCCCACTTTCGGTGACGTAGTAGATGGCGTCGTCTGCCTTGATCTGAGGTACAATGCGCAGCCAGCAGAGATCATCGACTTCTTGCTGCTCGTCATCTTGGGGCTCTTGCCATTCGATGGTGACGGTTTGACCTTGAGTCAGGCCTTCGATGGCCGTGTCGATGTCGCAGGGCGACGTAATTCTCAGGCTGGGGTCCCTGAGGGCGTCAATCAGGTACTTGTTGCGGACAACGAGGGGCGAGTCGCCAAGCTTGACGCCCGATGCTACAGTACACAGGGACCGAAGAAAGAAGGTGAGCAGCGTGCGAGTGAAGGCTGCGCCGGTCGTCGTCAAGTTCACTCACCCTTGAGCACAGAGAGCTTTTGCTGCGCAGCTGTCTGGCTAGAGTACTTCTCGCCCGTCTGTACGTCGGCGGTGGAGCTGGCTTTGACCGTAGCAGGAGCGATGACAATCTGGCGCCGCTTCTCCTTGATGGTGGAAAGGGACGAAGGGGACTTGAGAACGCCTGCGAGCGGGCACAATGAGTGATTCCTTAGCAGATTGAGCATCAACATGACAGAACGCAACTCACTCTCGCCGTCGGTGCTTGTCATGTTGGCCTGGTGAGCGGCTTCCCCGTCCACTGCTGACCTGCCTGTAGAGGCACTACTTTGCTTGTCGAACAGTCGAGTCGCCGACATCTTCTCCACCATCCTCGACACGTTGAGCGTACTCTCTAGAGATGGACGACGCTCGATGGGAAGACGAAAATACTGGGTCTGCTCGGGCGCAGGCTTTCCCTTGGGAGGAGCGAAGGCTAGAAAATAGGGTGGGTAGTCGAAGCTCACCTCACCTTCGTCGAAGTCTAGCGTCACACGCTCAGTGTTCGCGGGAAAGGAGCAGCCGGGGCCAGAGTCGTTGGCCTCGAGCCAGCGTCTGACCTCACCCGTGACAAAGTCTCCATCGAGAGGAGGCGTCGTGTTACTGGGAGGGAGGACGATGCAGTACGTGACGCCACGAATGGTAATGTGGCGGCCTGGGCACGTCATGGTGCTGATCGTGGTGTTGGTCGTCGTTGAGGAGGAGAGAAGGCAACCTTGATTGCGCTCAACGGTCATTGATGAGTCGGATGTCGTCTGCGAGCGAGCGGGCGCTGACTCCAGGCACGAGAGCTGTGTCCCGCGCCTCATACCTGGGACGGAAAGGGAAGCCGTAGAGGGCGACCAACGACGCGTTCCTCGACCGAGCAAGCGCCGCTTAATGAAGTCTTGCGACACCGCTGCACAGGTTGCCTCCCAATCCACGACGCCCCACCTGCATTCGTCCAATGTCATGCTCAAGTGACTACCACACCACCCTCTTCGGGATGACGTACTGCGTCAGGTTCCCATCGGGCCCCTTCATTGCACCACCTGAGGGGGACGTCGTTGTCGCTGAAGTCCGCCGCTGGCTTGCCGATGATGCGCGTGCCACCGGTTGTGACCTCCCTTCAAGGGCCGTTGAGCTCACAATTACCGGTGTCCCTCCGAAATTTCTCATCGCAAGAGCAGTGGAGATACTCATGTTCGTCAATCCGGCCGGCAGACCTCGCCCCGGCGAGACTCAACTCTTCAACCTCGAGGTCAAACGCCAAATCTACGATCATGCGAAGGAGACGGCGAATCAATTGAGGGCCATGTACGATCGCATGGGCTTCGAAAGCCGGTCGGAGCAAAAGACCCAATCAGCTCAGTCTACCGAGAGCGTCACTCATCAGCCATCACCGAATTTACCCTCCCTTGACATGACAGTCGAGCCCATACGCCGCAGTATCTCAGTAGCTCCAGCAGGTGAGCAAGCTGTCAATTGCGCTGGAGACGATGCTGTGTACAATCTCAGTGCAACTCACGTATCTTCTTCACCTTCAGGAACGGGACTCCTCAACATGGACGGCTCAATGATCTCTGTTCGCAACAAGTATCTTGCCGACGCCCTCAAAGACCCTGACCTCAGAGCACAGCTACCCGTCGGCAGCGACAGCGCCTACGAAGCTTTGACCAAAGGTCACTCCATCCTTGTCGACTGGGAAGAAAGCTCTCAAGATACAACAATGGCCCCACCAAGGACCAACTGGGTTCGCATTGTCTCTCGCATCAAGCAGGAAGACTTAATCTACTTTGTCAAAGAGTGCGGTCACCTGTCCTCGCGCTCTAAACCCGCCAGTGGTAAGGAAGAGCCCTACACCATCACACGCGAGGCATCCCTTTACCATGAGCAGCGCAAGCAGATCCGCTACGCTTTCGCCACCACCGGCTGGCCCTGCCGCATAGCTGACGGCAAGGTCTGCCTGGCAGTCTGCGGCAGGACGCTCACCTTGGTTCAAGAGCACATCTCGCCTCAGCCCTTCGACGATGGCATCAACGCGCGCGTCAAGCTTCATCCCATCGCTTCGAGACTGTTCACGGCCAAATATCAGCCCATGGCTTGCAGCCCCGAAGCCTCCTTCGTTCTCAACCGCTACGAGCTTCACGTCGAGGCAAGGAACCAGAAGCGTCGCATTTACAACCCATGCGCCGCTCAAGTCAACCAGGAGTGGGAGAAGCTCTTCAAGATCATCGCTGAGGCCGTCACAGTCGACAGCACTGACAAAGATCGTCTCCTCTATTGCCACCAATACGTCTCAAAGCCCGCGGGGGATCTCACTGCCGGTATTGCCGCCCGGCTGCGAGACGGTGGAGCTCGTCTGCCCCTGGAAAACTGTGGCGGTGGATGGTCCGAGTTTGTCTTGCCTGGTTATTCGGAAGAGTATCTTCGCTACCCTCAGCTGGGCGGGCACAATGGCAAGGCAGCAGGAGCTGGCTCTTCCCGCAATGAAAGCGGAAGCGCAGGCCGGGGACGACTGAAGGTTGATCCGCTGCCTGATGGTGGACCGCAGGAGATCATCTTGCTCGTCACCGACAGGAACGAAGCGAATTGGAGGGACGGGCTGATGTACGGTGTCTGGCCGAAGGGGAAGGCCGGCTTCGTGACGGGTCAGTTAGGGAGAGGAGGCTTGCCTTGAGAATTGCGATGGGAAGATTGGAAGACGAGAGCAGGCCAGTGACATGAGCAAGTTCAGACCGTGGCAAGCAAGAAGTCTGAACAAAGCAAGGCCAGGAGGAGTGCGCAGAGGTCGCTGCGCCGGGATGCACCACCAAGATTGTCAGCCTCTTTGGTCTGCTCTTGTTGTGTGCCTGCATCTCTTCATCCTGCACATTCATTGAAGACGATAGCCTTGCATCGCTCAAGCAATCCATACAGCTGCTGACAGCTTCATGGGCGACGCCTGCATGCTAACATGGATGGTCGCGATGGCCCGAACGATGCGCTGTTGCTCGGCTGCCCCTACGTCGTAGCCTGTTTTGGTCTCGTGAGCGCAACGCCCCAAGACAAGCTCTGTTTGACTTGACTTTGGCTCGCTCCGCTCCACCTCAGTCGAAACCAACACGCAGCGCATCTGCGCTGCGCCTGTCTCGGCCCTTGTGTCATTGCCCCGCTGCCCGCATCTGAAATGCGGTGGACCCTCGCCAAGCCCGTCCGCCCGCCCATCCGCCCAGGCGCCCCTCGCACGGTCACACTCTAATCTTTCTTTCTCTCCTCCTCATCCTCACCATCACCATTGCATTCAGCGCAACAATGGCATCTCTTCCTCCACTTCTGATCGATCTTCCTCGCAACCCACTCGTCGCGGTGGGCATCCCCGTCGGCTTGGGCATCGGTGAGTCTGCAGCACTCAAAAGACAGGGGGATCGCTCGCAGCTTCGTTCGAGGTGGGACTGACATGCTCATCAATCGGCGGAGCAGGCACGGGGCTGCTGACTCGCAATGGCACTTACGGGCCCAACAGTCTCTGGTACAAGAGTCTGAACAAGCCGAGATTTGACCCGCCTAAGTGAGTGGGACAGAGCGGCAAGGAGGGAGATGCCAGGTAGGGCGGTGGGCTGATCTGACTCGCATCGCATGGATGGTGATCCGCTGCAACAGGTGGGCATTTGGCGTCGTCTGGCCAACTCTCTACGCAGCAATGGGATGGTCATCCCATCTCCTCGTCAAAGCTCTGGACCGCACCCCATCCGGTCTCGGTCGTCAGCGTGCTCTTCGCTCCCTCTCCCTCTACTACATTCAACTCGCTCTCAACCAATCTTGGACGCCTCTCAACTTCGGCTTCGGATCGCTCGGCTTCGCCCTGCTCGATATCACGGCTTTAACCTCCACCATCTTCGTGTGGCTGGACACGGCCCGTCATGTCGATGAGCGAGTCCTCTGGCTCAACTTGCCGTATGCGATTTGGAGCACGTACGCTACGTACTTGAATGGAAGCCTGTGGTGGCAGAATGGCGGGGCTAAGGTGGTGCAGGATCTCGTGGGAAGAGTCATGGGCAAGTCCAAGGGGCAGTAGGCCGCAGCTCGGAGATGAAGTATGGTAGCAGTGCTGCATGTCCGGCTCACGCCTTCACAGTGAAACGAACGCTTTTCGAGATTCAGCAAGCTCTGGGAACATCGATGGCGATGTGGGGCACGATTGAGATGTCAGAGTGAGACCAGAGCATGTATTGACTTGACTGACAATTCGCGCAAGAATAAAGTAAGTCCGTGAGTCTCACCCTTCCCCCTCTCCTATCTCTTCTTCCCGCCTACTCTCATCAAGAGCGCACATATCGCAACCCAATCCCCATACCCGCGACGGATCGCATTCCCATTGAGTTAGCCGATGAGACAGAGTTGCTCCTCCCGTGTCGGCCCCTCTGCTGCTGAGTCCTGGGAGCAGGGGCAGCCTGAAGCTCGAAAGCCTCGTGCGTCTTCCAGCTGGGAAACGCGGCACCCTCACGACGAGTCGTGCCATCTGCGAGGCCCGTGAGGCTGTTACTGCGCTGAATCGGATGCTCGTCGCCTTGGTGATGATACTGCTCTGCCCTGCCGATTGGCTTCACCGTAAAGGCAAGGCCGCGGGGCGAGTCAACACTGGCCGCTCGTGCGAGCGGATGCTCGATACCCGCGGCTCGAAGCTTACGGTGCCACCTTTCTGCGTCCTCATCGTAGTCGCCATCTGTCTTCCCGTGGCGATGGTACTGTCCAAAAGGCGCTCCCGGCTGGGGCTCAGCTACGTACGCAGGGAGGGCGTCACTGCTTGCCGCGGCAGCGTGATAGACAAGAGGATGAGGGCCACGCTGTTGCTGCTGCTGTGAGTGACCGGAGGTGCTGGCCCAAGGTGGCGTAGAGAGCCCGCTCGCCGTGCTTTCGTAAGGCATGATGCCTGCTGCTGCTGAGGGGTGGAGGTGTTGTTGCTGCTGAGGTGGGTAGGCCGGCTGGTAGGGGTGGCAGCTGCGAGTCGAGCCCACAAGAGATGGGGCGGCGTACGAGGAAGAAGAGTAGGAGTCCTTGCGCGAGAGCGTTGGTGCGAGCTGCGGCTGGAGTTGTTGATAGTTATGGTAATGGTGATTTTGCCCCTTCTCGATCGTACGCGTCACTACACGTTGCGCAGGAGCAGCACAAGGGGCATTGCCCTGGATGTAGTAGACTGCACCTCCTCCTTGCCCATCAGCAGCGGTAGCTCCTCGCAATTTGAGATCCATGGCGCGAGCGGCTGCGGGAGCAGGTTTGAAGAGCGGGCCCAGCACAGGCGCAAGCCCGCCCTTGTAGCTCGGCACGGCCTTACGCGCCACGTAAGGTGGCGCGTGGGGAGTCGTGGTGGCGGGCCAGAAGAAGCCCGGTTGCTGCTGCTTGGCTGCCTCAGAGCTTTGCTCGTAGCCGTCGTCAGACCAAGTCTCTTCGTCCTGCTTGGGTGGCATATTGACGATCTTCGTACTCTTCTGCCGCTTCACGTCGTCTCGGCCAAGATTGTTCATCGCAACAGCCGCATCTCGACCCCAAGCAGCCTCGAGATCCGCTCTCGCAACGGCGATGGCCTGTTCCATCCTCAGCCTCCTTCTCTCCCACCAGAACTCCGCAAGCAGCAGTACCACGCTAGCCCATAGCAAACCAAAAGCTCGACCCGTCACAGCCTGGAGGCCCACCTGTTGACCAGCGCCAGGGAGGGCCATCGCTTCCGGTGTGAGGTAGGCCGTGTTGAGGGTGCGCGCTGCATTCGAGGCATTGAATGCGTAGGCGGCTTTGCTGACTACGAGGCGCATGCTGACTGCAGTACCGAGGAGAAGGAGGGCCACCCCCAAACGCAGCCAGAGGGCTACGCGTTGCGTACTTGCCCACGCACGCTGAGCTGCACCGCCTTGAAGGAGCGGCTGGCCGAAGGTGGCGCCTGGCCAGACACGGAGCGATGCACCCAAGGTCGAGGATAGAGAGAGCGAACCAAGTAGACTGACCACTACCACGAGGAGGATTGGGGTCGTCTTGATCGTGCTGGGCAAGCCCTTCGTATCGTACCCTCCGAGCGCCTTCATCGTCAGGTGGCTGGAATCGTACGTAGGCCGGAGGGAGGCGGGCGTGCAGCTTCTTGCGCCAGACCAGGTGCGGAAACATGATCCGAGAGGGGAGATCTTGAGCTCGATTAAAGACAGAGCCTCGCCTGTGAGGAGGGGAGTGCTAGGAGTGAAAGGTGAGGCAAGGGGGGAGTTGCTTTCGTTGGTGCCGTTGGATTCGGGCACTCGTTCAAAGCTGACTAGGGTCGGGCCGCGTGAGGTGGTGGAGTTGGACATCAGCGGCTGAATCTCAGCTCGCGGTTCATTGACATGAGAAGATCTCTTGTCTGCTGTTTGACCTTGCGGTTGAGTGCTTGCGGCCTGTGCCGGAGCAGCGATGGATGTCTGCGCTGCGAGGGTGCGATTGTTTGCAGATGAAGGGTCCACGGTAGGTGTCGAGGCCGCTGAAGCTGTGACACTGTTCTCGCTGGAAGACGAGGTGGCAAGAGCTGTAGGCTCCGTCGCATTCGCGGGCAGAGTCGTGGCCGTAGCGTTTGCGCCACCGAAGGTGATCGTCGAACCAGCCGACGAAGTCTTGTTACCTGAGCCGTCCAGGTCGGAGGAGCTAGCGGCTGCTGCTGAGATATTGTACGGTCGCACAGTCAAGAGCGTTATCCCACTACTGGGGCTAAGCGGGTCTGGGCAAGAGAATACGATGAGTGTGAGAAAGAAGCAGCTGAGGAGTATAAGAGGCTGCAAGAGTGGAAGCCAAGGACGACGAGATGGCTTGGACGCGGTCGGGTCAAGCATCGCGACGATGTTGCTGAGATGGCCCTGGGGCTTGTCAAAGGGCAGAGAAAAGTGGTGATGCGGGCCTGCCGGTCGATGATGAGAAGTGGTAAGGAGGCTGAGAGAGTCTCGTTGCTGTCTGGTGTAGTATGATGTTCAAGAAGGATCTATTGGGCTTGATCATATGTCTTTGATCGTATCGTCTCGTCACGATGCCCTCGAGCACAAAGCATGCTGACGTCTCAGTCATTGCCTTGTTCCCTGGCGCCGTGGCGCAGCGCGTCTCGGATTGGGACAAAGCAAGGCTGCCTAGCGTTGCCGAAACGTCTGGGCGTCAGCTGGTCCCTTGAGCCCATCTCACGAACAAAAGGATGTTGAACCTTTATGTCGAAAGCTGGAGGCAATACAAAGGATCCGACGGCATTGCAGATGTGCTAGTATTTGCGAGTGATGGCTGACTTCTCGAGAAGGTGAGGCTGCCCTGAGCTTGGAGCCAACCAAGGATGCTCATCCTCCACGTGGTCGGCACAGCCTTGAAGCGAATCGGCCTCGTCGGCCCGTCCGTGCAGACAGGTTCAACGGAGCGATGGCCGGTTGCCGCGAGTGTAGCATCTCTCTCTTGGCAACTTCTTTCCTGACTCGGCACCTCACTCTCTGCCCCTTTTCTCACTCCATCCCGACGTCCCCATTCTCACTCATCCAGCATGCCCTGGAATCCCGCAGCAAAACACATGGCGAAGCTGGACGAGCTGGGCGAAAAGGCCCAGAATCGGCTGCGAGCTTCGCAGAATGCTGAGGGCTCCATGGGGGAGAGGCTCAAGGTGGCACGATCCGGCCAGGGACAGACGGCCATCGGAGCGAGATGGAACAAGGAGCAGAACGCTAGAAGGGTAGCTGCTGGTAGGGCTGAAGGAGAAGAGGGAGAGGAAGATGGAGGAGCCCCTCCACCGCCAGCGAGGAGACAGGCACCTGCTGCTGCTCCCTTTCCTGCCAGGCCACCACCGCCTCCTCAAAGAGCTGGCGCAGGAACGGGTCCGCCCCCACCACCACCGCAGCGCAATGGCTCGTCTTCTCGTCCGCCACTCCCAGCAAGAGGCAACTCTGCCACTTCCTCTTCCAGCGCCTCGGCCCCTGCACCACCGCCACGCCTGCCCCCACGAATGAACAATGATGCTGGTACCCCCAACCCTCCGCCCCCTTACACGGAGCCAGAAGCATCATCAAGACCTGCTCCACCGCCTCCAGCACGTCGTGGTCCACCACCAGTTCCCGCAGCAGGAAGAAAGCCCGCGCCAGCCATCCCTACCAACAAACCAAAGCCACCAGCTGTACCGCAGCGCACCAGCATCAATACCCAGCCTCCCACGGCTGCTTTGGCTAGCGTATCCATCAGCACCTCCACACCTCCCCCTCCACCCATTGCTTCACCCGAGCCACTAGGTCCCCTAACCGCCTCCCGTCGGCCTTCCACCTCCCCCTGCTCCGCTCTCGAATCCGCAACCTTCTTCTGCTACCCGACGCATTACGCCGAATGGTCCTCTCACCCGGCCAACAGCAACCAACCATGGTACTTCCGTCTCACGCAGAGCAGCCCAGTCAACATGCCCCCGACCATGATGGGGAAAAATGACCGAGTCTGGAGCGCGTCGGTCATGCGACGTAGTGCGGGTAGGGTGGAGGAGGAGGAGCAAGTGGGTGCTATTCTATTTGGAGACTTGAGCTCGCTCTGGTACAAGATCTCCTACTCCCCCTCAAACCCCGCGGAGAGCATGCAATGCAAGGTAGCCTATGCCGAGCCTCCTCAACCATGGCTCGACTCCAGCCTACTACAGAGCAGTGCAGCTTCGTATGGAGAGCTCGTCGCGCGTGCGTGCGAAGCGTGGGAGGGGCAAATCGTAGGAGACGGGGAGTGCTGGACCCTAGCCAACGAAGCGATCAAGCAGTGCAATGAGAGTCAGGGGTGGGGAGAGGAGAGCAAGATGCTCCAGACGGTCGAAAGGACGCATGGACACTTGATGTACTATGCTGAGGCGGGTAAGGGGGGACTCTGGAGGGGTGGAGACGTTGGTTGTGTGCAAAGGGGCGACGTACTGGAGTGGGACGAGTATGCGCAGTGCAAGCAACTCTCACCTGTCAAGGGGGCGACGGTCAACTATGGCAACCAAGCCAAGGCCTGCCCTGAGCACACCGCCATCGTCGTCTCCGCTCCCGCGCCCCCCTCGCAGCGTCAGCCCGATCCCTCTGGCGAAACCGCCCTGCGACCGGAGGAGATCGGCTGGGTCGAGGTGCTGGACCAGTCTGCTGGTGTGGTAGTGACGAGGAGTACGCTTGATCTGAGTCAGTTGATGAGGGGCAAGCTGTACATCTATCGACCGGTGGGTGGGGAGGCGTACTTGGAAGGCAAGGTAGAGGCCAAGTGGGAGGGCGAGGGCAGGAGGAGAGGGTGGGAGGCGCTCAACTAGGCTCGTAGACTATCCGTTCAATGCATCGTGTCATGTGCTTGATGCGAATTTTCTTTCATTTACCCCCCTTTCTCTGACTTCTATCAACTCTTCGCCCTGCCATCCGCTTTTCTCTCCGCTTCAGACACGCCTTCCCAAGCCTTGTCCAGTCTATCGATGAAACCCTGAACGGTCCTGACTGCTTCCTTTCGTAGGGCGCGCGTAGTTTCGGATACAGCAGGGATTGCGTCCAAGTCGAGGAGAGAGCGGGATAAGAGCTCATTGAGATAGCGATGTGTGTGCGGGAGGGAGGTGGAAGGGGCCACTGAGGGGGTCGCCGCCGGTTGCGGAGCTGAGGCCGTGCTGGTGGGGGTGGGCGTGGGCGTGGCGGTCGAAGTAGTTTGCGGCGCTTCTGAAGTCGCTGCCGCTGCTGGCGTCACGTTGTTGGTCCCGCTCACGGCTTCCTCGAAGCCTCTCAACTGCGGCTCTAGCTCCTTCTTTGTCCTGTCTACGACATCCTTGATCCTCCCCGTCACTCCGGCTTCAGTCCTATCCTCTTCCTTCCTCTTCTTCTCCTCCGCCAACGCTTCGCCCTTTGTCATCGCTCGCGCTCCCCCGTCTGCCCCTTTCCTCTTGCTCGAGGATGCGGCATACGCTTTGTTCCCCACCCGATCGCCCGTGGTGGTGGAGCCGACTAGTACCAGCCTTGAGCCTGAAGCTAAGCCATAGTTGGCCAGGAGGGTAGCCTCGTCTCCTCTGAGGATCAGTCCGTGATAGATCAACTTCTGCTGCTCCGGGGGTACGGAGGTGTGGTGTGTGATTGCTGAGCGGAGAGAGCCAAGAGTGGAACGGGGCGGGAGATTGAGACGAAGCCTGTGCGAGAGGGTGATGAGGTTAGCATAGATTGACCAATGGCCGCCGCAGAGGTGCTTGCAGGTTGCGTACTACATACCTCTCTCTACCCCATGTAATCTCCAAGTCATGAATGGGAGCTTCTGGGTCAGCTTGATTGCCCTGCCCGTCCCATGCTTTGGATAGGCGATCCCACTGATTCGAGAACCAGGACATCGTGAACGAGGTGTTGTGTTGTGAGGAAGATCAGTACTCCCAACGTCGTTCCGTCCGAGCTCTCTGACAAGGCAACGAGGACGACGGATCGTCGAGATGCAAAGTCGGCGGCCCAGTGCCGGGTGGAGGGCGAAGACGAGGTGAGGCGAGGCGAGGCGAGATGAGACGAAACAAGACGGCTGTGCAGGGCGGGCGGCTGAGCAAGAGAGAGAGGAGAGGAGCTCGCAGACAGACGACTTGATTCAACGACACTTTCTTTTTCTCTCCTCTTCCCTATTATCATTACAATCATCGCTCTATTCTCATCATGACAGAGCCTGCTCCCTCTACAGCGACAGCGCCCGCGGCTGACAAGCCCCGCGATCAAGGACGAGATGGCAAGGTCGCCGACATGGAATACTACGACCTCCTCTCTGTCCCCGCCTCAGCGTCTGATCTCGAGCTCAAGAAGGCCTATCGTAAAGCCGCCATAGTAAATCATCCGGACAAAGGTGGTGATGAGGAGAAGTTCAAGCTCGTCGGAGAAGCATATCGCGTCCTTTCTGATTCTAATCTGCGCGCTGATTACGATCGTCATGGAAAGAAGAAGCCAACAGATGAAGTAGGACTCAAAGAGGCGACGGAGATGTTTGGCAACTTGTTTGGTGGGGAGAGATTTGTGGATTACATTGGCGAGATTTCGCTGCTCAAGGACTTTGGAAAGGCGAGCGAGATTATGATGAGCGAAGAGGAAAAGGCTGAAATGGAGGCAAAGTTGAAAGAAGAACAAGGCAAGAGCGGTGAGGCGGCCACGGGGGCGACTGAGCCTGGAGCAAGCGCCACGCCCGCTGCTGCTGCTGCTACAGCGGCGGCATCGACCCCTGCGGGTAAAGGTGAAGCTACCACCGCGACTACCAATGCGACCGCAACATCAGAGACGGCCAGCGCCTCTGGCTCCACGCCATCCTCGGCTGGGGACACCCACCTGCAAGCGCACGACCCCAAGTCTAGCAAACGCCCCTCATCCTCTTCTACCCCCTCAACTAAGCTCACTCCCGAGCAAAAAGCCAAGCTCGAGGAGCTCGAGACACAGAAGAGCGCCGCGGAGCAACAGCGCATCAAAGACCTCACCGCAAAGCTCCTCGAGCGCATCAGGCCCTTTGTCACCTCGCGCAACCCCGGAGACGCAAACGACAGCGAGACGCAGCTCTTCGAGAAGAAGATGCGCCAAGAAGCTGAGGACCTCAAACTCGAGTCGTTCGGCGTTGAGCTCCTCCACGTCATCGGATCCGTCTACCTCTCCAAGTCCACTACCTGGATCAAGTCGCAGCGACACCACTTCCTCGGCTTGCCTGGCTTCTTCAGCCGCCTCAAGGAAAAGGGAGGAATGGTCAAGGAGACATGGAACCTCCTAGGATCAGCCGTCTCTGTTCAGATGTCAATGGAGGATCTGGCCAAACGACAAGAGAAGGGGGAAATCCCTGAAGACGAGCTTCGTCAGCTCGAACAGGAGATGAGCGGCAAGATGCTCCTCGCTACCTGGCGTGGCACGAGGTGGGAGGTAACGGGCGTGCTGAGGAGGGTATGTGATGCTGTTCTCAATGAGAAGGGGGTAGACCAGAAGACCCTCCTGCATCGCGCTAGGGCATTGGCGCTGCTAGGGACCATCTACAAGCAGGTCAAGCCGGACGAGAGCGATGAGGAGAGGCGAGAGTTGGAGAGGCTAGTTGCTGAGGCGGCTGGGAAGTCAAAGCATGGCAAAGACAAGCATAAGAAGGATAAGTCGGCTGGCGAGAAGGCGGGGGAGAGTGGGACGTCTACCCCAGCTGGTGGAAAGGCAGCTGGTGCCACGCCTGCTGCTGCGGCTTGAGGAGCAGCTCGTTGGATCGTTTGTCGCTATTCCATCCCTCCTACACCTACGACCTTCCCGTCCCGCGTTCCGTGGCGTTCCGTTACCCGGACGTCCTTCCTCCTCTCTTCATGAGCAATATTTTTCCCCCCTTCAGTCTCCTCTTGCTTCCTCTCATGCTAGACGCTCGATATGGCTTGTGTTCACTTCCAAATTCAATAGCGCAGGATGTTGCACCACGTGCTCGCCCCTCCGGCTCCTTGTCATGCCCTCACGATCGTCCAAGCCACAACGACCCCTCCCTCACCTTGACCTTGACCCTGACCGTGATCCGTTGCCTTTCCATCTTCGTGCCCTACCTCCCCACCTCTCGCGCCCCTCAGCAATACCTCCGCCACTGCGCCCGGGAATCCCTCGAGGCTCGTCCTCACGTCCAGCTTCAAGGTCCCGCGTGTGGGGCAAAACTCGCCCACGTCGGCTGATCGGTCGAGGTGCATTGTTTCGTGCGTGGACGTGGAAGGAGAGGACGTCTTGGTGCGAGGGAAGTATGAAGTGAGGGAACGCAATTGGGAGGGCTGTGCGATGGGGAATGAACAGGTGTCAGTGAGACCGTGGAGAGACAAAGTCGATAAGTGGAAGCCAGGCTTACAGGTGTGGTGCGGTCGATCCTCTTGCTCCTTGCCTTGTTCCCGGCCTCTTGGTCCTGCTCCTCCATGTACCAGGGCACACACTCGTACCGTCCCCAGAGCGCTGAGCCGGGCACGTCAGAGTGGACAACGATCTTGGCCAGTACCGCGCCGCCGTCTACACCGTCTCGTCCATCCTCACTGTCGCCGACGAAGTCGTCAAAGTCGGACGCGTCGTCATCGTCCTGTTGAGCAGCGGCGCGGCGGCCGCAAGATGGGCTCTGAGGCCTTTGGTGGTAGAAGAGAAGGTCGAGACCAAGTGAAGGGTAGGACCAGAACTCTGCTCGGCCATGTTCTCCGTTGCTCTGTCGCCTCGGGGAGATGTGGCCATTGATGCCATCAGCTACATCGACCCCACCTTGACGCTCGCGACGCCCAGCACTCTGGGTACCACTGCTGCTGGCAGTCCTTCTCGCAGAACTTGCTCCATCCTTCGTCCACTTCCTCTCTGCAGCTCCTAGCTCCAGTAGCACATCCTGCTGCCTCGTCTCGCCCAGTCTGAGCTCCACCTTCGCCAAGTTCGGGGCCGCCGTCGATGGCGGAGGAAAAGGCGCAGCTAAGAGGAAGAGATCCATTCCACTTCCTGGTAGTAGCCGTGCGGAGTGGAGGAGCAGCTGGCCTGCCGCGATAGGTTCGGTGCTCCTAGCGGAGTATGCGGTAGTGTGCCGGGGTAGGCTCACCTGGCCTCCCGCCGGGTCCTCTCCGTGCTGCGGCGCCGCGACGGGCCAAGCCAGCTCTGTCGGGTGAAGCACATCATCGCCATGATGGATGATGAGATGCGTTGGGTGGGTACTTTTGGAGACATCGCCGCCGCCCGAGGTGTTGGTAGTTGAGCTGGTACTGCGTTGTCCGCCTCGACTCGTATTGGGCGCGGATGAGTCTCCATCGAAGACGAAGGTCAGACCCGCATAGGCGATCATCCACTTGCTTCGAGGAGGAACACTGCTACCCGTCATCGGTACTGTTGTGCCATTGCTTGCCATCTTCTTGCTACTGGTACCTGAGGCGCCACTCTTTGACATTACGTCCTCTAAGGCGTGCAGTCCGTCCCCCTGGACGTATCGCGTTGCCGGATACGTAGGTCCAAAGATTTGCTGTATCGCTCCTCGCGTCAGCTTTTCAGTGGTCTTGGCACCTCTACCAGGACGCAGATCCTCCAGCTTTTGGCCGCGATAGGTCAGAGAGATGGGCCGATGGTATTGTTGCTGATCGGTGGGGTCCGCGCCCGCCGCCTCCTCATCATCGTCAAGGGACACGACTATACACTGCAGCCTTGGCGCTCCAGCTACCATATCTCCGGCCTGCGATGTGGCGAAGATCAGATCTACACCAGGGCAGGGCTGGATGCGTATTGGCGCCAGCCCTCCGCTCGTCGAGGAGGAGGCTGGATGTATGCTCCATGGCTTGCTGCTGCTTCCCTGCTTATTGCCGGCTAGACTCTGGCTACTGCTTGGCGGGGATTGCCCTGACTCACTTCCCTCATCGTAGCAGATGTTGACGCTGGGAAAGAGGAGGTTGGGTGGCACGCTGCCAGGTGGAGATGAGCCGGATCGCAAGTAGGCAAGTGTCCGGGGGAGGGAGGATCCAAGCACAAAGGGGCCGGCGGACTGACCGGCTACGAGGGGCAGATGGATCGTCGGTGCGGATGATGCTGAGGAGGAGGAGGAGGGGATATTGCTTGACATTGAAATCGAGTGAGTGGCTAGGGAGGAGAGATGCGGATCGAGGGCCCGACGGAGCTTTGGAGCGGCAGCAGACCGGGGTCATGCATGCGGGGCAAGGCGGTGTGCGGTGCGTGGGGGAGAAAAACAGGATGGCTCGAGCGCACCACGCCTTTGCATGCATGCAGAGGGGTGCGAGTGCGAGAGGAGACAGACCAAAAGGCAAGGCAGGGTAAATGCTATAGCATATGTGTGTGATGGTTCAAATATGTAGAGCACCGCAAGATCTCAATCATCGGCGATCAAAGCACTATCTCGAGCTCCTGGACGCGGCGTCCTCCGGCGCTCCTCGCTGCCCTCTCCTCCTCGCGCCCGCGAGCGCAGAGCGAGGAAAGCGTCCCTCACTCCCTTCATCATCGCGCTCCATTCCCTGCTGCTTGCTGCGATACTGGATATACCTCCTAGCCTCTTGATCTCTCCTTTCAGCCCTCTGTTTGCCTCGCCACTCTTGTCCCTCTTCTCCACCCAAGATCCTCTTCGGTCCCCTACTTGCAGAGACGAAGAAGGCGAGGATAAGGACGAAGACGAGGGAGACCCACGCTGTCACTTCTTCCACTGCTGCGGAGGCTGTGGAGCGTCGCCCGCGTCGGACAGATGCAGAGGTTACGGAGCGAAGAGCGAGAGCTGATGATGATGTGGGAAGGTTGGGCTGCGTCGGGCAGGGTGAAGAGGGAAGATGCGGGCCAGGCTGGGAGTCGACGAGGGGCTGCTCGTACGTTACACCTTTTACTGGTGATCCCATGGGTCGGGGACGATTGTACCACGCCTTACGTCTTTGCGGCGTTGTCAGTGCTCCAGCAGAGGCCAGAGCCATGGAGCGCTCCTGCACTTCCCAGTCGTCGTCCTCCTCATGTAGTTCTTCTTGGGCGCGGTGCCCGATACGCCGCTGCCGAGCAATGTGGTACTTCTCGCGTAGCATCTCTTCCCTCTCTCGCTCCTCGCGAAGCTGCTCGGCACTCTGAATAGCAGCAGAGGGGCGAGAGTCCGTCGTGTTTGCCCTAGTGCCTGCACCGGTGACCCAGTTCAGTAGCCCAAGGGCAGCTGTACTTGTTCTCCCCCTAAGCATCCTCCTCACACCACTACCTCCTCCTGCCGTCATCGAAGCGGGGAGCGCCTTTCTCCTTGGTGCCAGGCCTAAGCGTCGAGCCTCACTCTCCTTCAATGGCACGCCGTAGTCCTCATCATCAGCCCACATCACCGGCTGATCTTTACTCATCTGTCCGAGGAGAGTGTACTGCTCTTCCCCTGGCTCTTGGTGGCGATCGCGGAGGGAGCCGGGAGAGATGAGCGGATGAGAAAGGGAGGTGGACCAGAGGGAGTCGTCAGCTTCTTCTCCTTCAAGAGAAGAAGAAAGGTGGGGAGTTGTGCGACGGTGTACTAGTTGACGGCTGCTGTCCGCTCCGGTGAGTCGCAAGGGAGAAGAAGCAGCGCCCTCGTATCCTCCAGCGTCGATCGTGTGATTTGACGAAGACTGGCCGCCCAGCTCTTTGCCGCCGTACGACGACCAGCGGAGATGAGCGATATCGGACATGGCCTCGCTGGGCGCCCGCAAGCTTTCGAAGCTGGTGACCGCTCGCAAGTGGCGACCTGAAGCAGGCGTCTCGTTGACGCGCAGTGTGTCGTCCCCACCGTCTAGGGTACGCTGATCTCCAAATACGCTACCTAGCTCGCTGCCCAAGGTCTGCTGGTGACGACGACCTCCCTCCTCCTGGCTCTGATGGAGCGACGCGTCACTATTTCGCCGGTAGAAGCGAGAAGAGGGACGACGCTGCCAAGGCGAAGCGCTGGGGGTGGTCATCGGCTGAGCGTTGTCGTCTTTGACCGGAGTGCTGGAGAAATGGGCCATGTACCGATCGTAGGCACCATCGCTCGTCGCTGCTGCCGAGGCAGGAGAGGCGGCCGCGCTTGGTGGAGACGCTCTGCGCTGCTTGGCCGGTGTACGAGGCGCATTGTCGTCGATGCTCTCAAGACTGGAGCGTCGCATCTGCCAGGCGATCTTATTCGCGTCGCTGGGGTCGAGTGAGTTCTCCCTTGTCCTGCGCATCAGCGTGTCAGCCGTCTCGTCCTTGGACGAAGCGCCAGGCTCGCCAGCGTCCGGTGCTGCGCCTTGTGCAGACCTTGCCACATTCTCATCTTCCCACCCTTCCGCTTGTTCGCGTCGTCTAGTAGCCAGATCCTCCATGCTCGGGGTGATAAGGATGCGTGGCCGATTGAGAGCCAAGGCACTGCGCTTGCGGCGAGGCTTTCGACCCGCCGCGAGCGAGGAGAGGGAGGAAGAAGAGCTTGCCAAGCTCGATAGTGTCGAGGAGGGAGTTATGCCGGCAACCTCTATTCCCTCGCCGTCATGGTAACGCATTGCCGTTCTTACAGTCTTCCTCCCCTCTACCTGCACCCGATTTCCTATCGCTCTCTTGGACTGCTGGGTGTGACGCTGCGGGCTATTGACCGCCGACGAAAGCTGTGAGCCACCCCTGCTGGTGTCCCCACTGAAGTGATCGCGGAGACTCCACGTGCTTTCGTGGGCGTGGAGCACAGCGTCGTACTCGTCCGAAATGCGCACTCCCTTCTCCAGCGCAGCTCCGAGGCGACTCTCCCTCTCTTTCTTCTCGCCCTCCAGCACCTTATTTGTCGCTTCGAGCTCCTTCATCTTGTCTAGCAGGCGTACTACGAGGGCGCGTTGGGCATCATCGAAGTCGTGGCCGCCTGTCTTGCTCAGCAAAGCGTCGATTCCGCCCGAGATGCTGGTAGAGAGGGAGAGAGAGGTGGAGCGGCGACTGATGGAAGGGGAAGCAGGCTGAGAGAAGGCCCAGCTTTTCCTAGCCTTGTCTGGCGAGGCTCTTGCACGATCACCACTCGCCGCATTGTTCTCTTGCTCCAACTCGCTGTTTCTCTGCGTCGCAGCCTCCAACTCCATTTGCAGAACCTCGATCTCTTTGTTCAATTTGCGCAGCTTTTTCCCGCCCTCACGCTTGGCATCTTCTGCTTCGTCCTGCAGCTCTGTCAGCTGGCCGAGGAGCTTCTCATTCTGCGTCGAGAGGAGGGAGAGTTGCTTTTGCGTCTCCGAAGTCTGCATGCCATACGGCGTTGATGCACGCCCGCCACGTTGGGTAGCGCTGCGGTATCCGCTCGTGCTTGAGAGCTGAGAGTCGGCAAGGCTTGTAGCGCTCGGTGAGTGGATGAGACCATCTGTATTTGGACCAGCATTGAAGACCACTTGGCTTAGTGGCGGGCGTTGCTTCGCGGGTGACGGAGTGTAAGTTGGTCGGAAGGCCTTGACGGGAGAGCTTGTGCCAAAGTAGCCGCTGCGCTCGGTGGCGAGAGGCGTTTCATCCTCTCCGACGGTATCATTGGTTGGAGGAGTGAAATTCTCGGCGACGTCGTCCATGTCTTCGTCATCGTCGTCGTCGTCGTCGTACGCCATCGATGAGTCAAGCTCATTCATGACCTTCTCATGGCGGCCACGAAGGGATATGTTCTTTTGGAGCAGCGCCTGCCCGATGGCAGCAGCGATGCCTAGATCTCGCTCTCGATCGCGAATGACTGAGCTTGCGTGGAACAGCATAGCCTCGAGCTCTTCGCGGGCCAGACCTCCGACCCACTCTTGATCCAGCACCTCGCCGCCCGGTGCTGCCGCTTCAGCGAGGTCACTGCCCTGTTGCGAGGCAGCACCTAAACTGGCCACCGCAGCGAATGGATCTGCCTGGCTGAGACCTGGGCTTCTCGCTCTCTCCCATAGGGCAGCGATCATCTCGGGCGATGGCGATGAAGCCGCGCCAGCTGTACTCCTGCGTTCATGGCCTTGGCCGCCGCTGTGACCGACCCGCGCGCTCTCCTGAAGTGCGGCTGTAAGGTGAGAGGGCAGGTCGAGGTCTAAATCGAGGTCGAGGTGCGAATGTGAGGCGATCTTGGGAATGGCCTTGCGAGGGGATGGTGGGCCTGCAGTCGATGAGGAAGGTTGCGAGGAGGACGAAGATGGCTGTCCTACGTCGATGTCATCGTGGTCGATGCGCTGGTTTGTATTGCTAATGCGCCTTGCTCCTGGCGGTCTTGGACGAGGTCTTGATGCCGTCACATCGAGGTGAGGACCGCTGGACATCATCTGGCCGCGTAATGGCTGAGTGCGATGCTGACAATGATGCCCAGGAGGTTACGATGCCTGCTCCTTTACTCTAGGGGAATGGATGGGCAGAGCTAGGCGGTGTAATAGGTGGTGGTGAGGGGTAGGGTCGAGTAGAATAGAGTCATTAGGGTAGGAGCGAAGCAGATGAGAGGCAAAGCTGGAGTTGAGGTGTCGAGTGAAGTCTCACCTCGGGTTAAGCTGTCTCAGATCAATCGCAATGCAACACGCTCGGGCCCATCTCTCACGTCCACGCTTGCAAGCTTGCAAGCTTGGAGCCCCTCTGCGTGCCTGCCGAGAAAGACAGACGAAAGCAACACTTTCCGCCTTGCACGTCTCGCATCGGCCTGAGAGCAGCTCGTGGCTTTGCATTTTCACGAGAAGCGGGCGGCAAGCGGGCAAGCAACACAAGGCGCGCCGAACAGACAACACGACGCGCGGAGAAAGGAGGCCCGCCCGATTTCCCCTCTTGCTGGAGCTCCTATCCTGCATCATGCTCTCATGCTTAGGGTCCAGTAAAAGATAGTGAAGCTCAACGTGACGCCACCCTCGTGCGGTCCTTATCGCCATGCTCTTTCTGACCTTGAATCAAAAGTGAACACGTGAGAGCGGCGACAACGAATTCGCACGAGCTCGCTGAACAGCCAGCGGCCAAGCGTCCATCGGCAAGCGGGGTTGAAGGTTGACAAGAGACGCGGACGCGGACGCGGAGACCGTGGCTTGCTTGGAATGCTCGCGTCAAGAAAGAGAACCAGATCTCACATAAGGGCCCTGCGGAGGCGGTGGGAAGCTTTTTTAAGAGGAGGAGGACAACGGAGGCCCTCAGTGCGTGCGAGCGTGAGGACGGAATGGGCGCTGTCACGACGAGGGTTAGGCCCGTGAGGACAGCGGCAGGATATGGATGGTATTTGACAGTGACAGGTGGAGAATGCTTGGCTGATCAAGGCCGAATTTTGTTGGATAGAGAATGGTCTCCCATCTGATGGCGGATCAGCTCCTCGACGAAGGCGCCTGACGAGGAGAAGGGTGGACGGAGTCAGATGATGTGGTGCAGATATTGCTAGAATCGGGACGGCGTGTGCTCACAGAAGACAAACATGGCAGAGTCATCAAAGGCGCCGTCCATGTTAACAACCTCATCTTCGCCATGTCGCGAGCTTGTGCGACGTTTCTTTTGCAGGGAGCCGGATGCTCTGACCGGTTCGGCAGCCTCGCTGGCGCTGTCATCGCTACCCTCCTCCTGGTAGCTCTCTTCGGATTGGGCGCGAGCTGATGCCCCCCCATCGAGGTCATCCTGGCTGACGTTCACTTGGCTGGCGTGCAGTTGCTTCTGCTCGAGTTTGGGGCGTCGTCGTCGTCCGATCTTCTCGGGTCCCCGTAGCGATCCTCTGCTTGTGTAGTACGCTTGAGAGTAGAAGTCGATAGCACCGGCCAGATTAAGCAATTGATCGTCGCGCGATGGTGATTGAACTGCAAAGTGGGTTTACCCTGGTCAGGCCCCATCTTGCGCAAGTCGTCATCGTCACTCACCACTCAAAGCGTGGGCTGCCAGGGGGCCAAGCTGTCTATACTCCTGCAGCTGATCGATCCGCCTCAGTGGCCGATCTACAGGCTGATCGTCCTCCTCATCAATAGTCGCTCCTTGTGGCTCCTCAGTATCTTCTCTCCTTGAATGAGCTCCTCGACTCGGCGTCTGATCAGCGGGCGACGCAGGCGTGGTAGAGTCTCTTCTGCGACGTCTCGTGTCTCCTTGGTGCGGGGCGGACTGCGGTGCAGCAGCCCTGCTGCGGTATCTCCAGCTCGAGGGCTGGCTTGACGATGCTGCTGCTACTTGAGTCTGCGCTGCGCTGCCTTGGCCTGGGACGATCCTCTTGCGCTTGAGCATTGCGGTTGCAGACCAAGAAGCGTGCCCAGCCGCCGCGCTTCCGTCATGGCTCGCGCGGGAGGAGGCCTGGGCGTTGCTCGCTCAACTCGCGTGCAGCGGATCGTCTCAAGTCTCGCAGCGTCGGACCGACATCGGCGCAGGGTCGAGGGTCAGACGACGACGAGACTACGACGACGCTGCCCTCTTTCATTGCTCATCAACCTCCAGCCGGCCCGTAATTTCACCTATCGCTGTCAATTCTGCGACGTGATCACTCCTGCTCGGTCGTCGCTGCTGGACATCATGGCATCCAACGTCGACTCCTCTCTCACTCCACCGCGGCCGACGAGCAGGACCAGACGAGCCCTCTCCTCGCGCCACAGCGCTTCGTCCTCTTCAGGCCTTCATCATCAGCCGCAGCAGGAGAGTCGGAGGCGCTTCAAGATGCCTAGCAAGCACACGCAGAGGAAGCTGCTTTCGCTTGCGGGGTCGGTGCTCGTCGCTTTGAGCGCTGGATCCAACTATGCATTCAGCAGCTTCGCTCCGCAGCTTCAAGAAGTGGGTTGGCTTTCGTCTCAGGAGTCAAGCCTTTCCTCGCCTATGCTGACCTACTTGTCCACTTTCGCTCGCCCGCAGTCGCTACACCTCACCAGTACACAGCTCAATGTAGTAGGCGTGCTCGGTAACATGGGCGTCTACCTGTCTGGCGTCCTCTGGGGCCGTTGGGTGGACAAGCGAGGACCCAAAGTCGCCATCCTCATCGGCGCAGCAGTCGTTCTTTGCGGCTATGGCGGCCTCAGCTTGACCTACACTCATTCTTACTGGCAGCGATCAGCTGTTTTGCCTGCCGTCCTTAATTTGATGACCGGCGTAGGCAATTCAGCCGCGTTCACAGCCGCGATGAATGCTCAGGCCAAAACGTGGCTGGGTTCGCAGAGAGGGTCGGCAACGGCTACTGTGCTGGCGGGCTTCGGGCTTTCAGCCTTTATGTACTCGACCTTGTCACACGAACTCTTCCCGGGCAATACGGGCGACTACCTGATGCTCCTCGCATTCGGCAGCTCCCTGTCCTTCCTCGTCGGCGCTGTTCTCATTCAGATCATTGCCCCTTCACCCGCAGAGGAGGCGGATGCGTCTGCTGTGGATGATGCCGAGGATGGAGCGCTGGAGGAAGGGATCAATAGACCAACGCTGGCATCGGTGGGGCGAAGGCGTACATCGTCCGACCTGTCAGCTCGTGCATACCTGCACTCAGACGATGGCAGCCCAGACGAGGACGAAGGAGCAGATGACGGCGATGCAGAGAGGAGAGGGCTGCTTGGTGGCCGCGGCCGAACAGGAGCGACACCAAAGCCGTCAAGCGGAGACACTGATTCGCAGCAGCCGCTGGACATCACAGGCCGCAAGCTCATCAAGCACCACGACTTCCAGCTCCTCTTCCTCATCATGTGCCTCATCTCTGGCTCGGGACTGCTCCTCATCAACAATGTGGGCACAGTCACTCGCACGCTCTACGAGTACAACCACGGCATTGCGCCCAAGCCACCTTCTTCCTCGGGTGGCAGTGCCCTTGCGGACCTGGAGGAGGCGGCCGCAGCCATTGACCGAGTGCAAGCGCTTGGCCAGACGGCCAAGCGTGCAGCCAGCGTCGCAGTAGACTCCTTTGCCGAAGCATTGCGCAAGCACGAGCCCAACGCCATGATTCAACAAGAGCAAGCGCACCAAGTTTCTGCCATCTCGCTCGGCAACGCCTCTGGCCGCATACTCATCGGCTTCCTATCAGACGTCTTTGTTTCATACGTGGGCTCAGCGCGCCAACGTGTCTGGCTTCTTCTGCCCGTGACCCTCCTCGCGTTTTCCTCGCAAGTCGTCTTTGCCCTGCCCAACACGATCGACAATGTCACGGTCCTGCTACCCGCCTCATTCGCTACTGGGCTCATGTACGGCGGCCTTTTCGGCATCGCACCCTGCCTGACCTTCGAGATCTGGGGCCTCAAGTATGCGGCTCTCAACTGGGGTCTGGCGAGCTTGGCGCCCGTCTTCTCCGGCAACATCTTCAACTTGTTGTTTGGGACCATCTTCGATAGGCATGTGCCAGAGACGTCTCCTAGCCACCAGTGCCCGGACGGCGAGGAGTGCTATCGAGCGGCGTTCGAGATCACGGCGGTCGCTACGGCCTTGTCAGTGTTTTTGGCCATCACGCTCATTTTCAGGAGGGCGGGATTGCCTACGCTTCGACGCCAGAGATGATAATGTAGGAACGCTTCGTAGAGTCACCCACTTGCCCAAGGCTGCAATGGTTAATATCGTACACATCGTGCCTTCACTCATGGCCACACTGGTCTGCCTACTCTGGCCGCTTTCCAACACGACGTAGCCAGGCTGCTGCTCCCTCGCCGCCCTGGTGCAGATCAAGCTCTGCCTGCCTACGTCTGCGAAAGTGACGCGTCTCGATCGATGGGCGTACTTCCGCGTACCGCTCAACCGCCTCTCTGCACCCGCTCAGCGGCTCTGGCCTCTCCCTCGTTTGCTCTCTCGATAGGTGCTTCGCCGCTTCGCTGCTTCTCTTCTTCCTTCCCTTTCCCTACATCCCTTTTTGATACCAAACCACCAGTTCCCCTCCCCCTCCCTCCCTACTCCCTCCCCTTCACCTGTATATCCCGCTCTGTCCCACTTCCCAACATCATCGTCCACCTGCCTCAAGCAGGCGGCCTCGTTTCCCTGCCTCGACACAACTCGCCACAACACATCAGCTTGTAGCGCCAACGACGTCGTCATCATCGACCAACCACAAGTCGTCCACTCGCCATTAGAATCGTCGTACCATCGGACGCCCCATCACCGTTACTCCCTCAAGCTCAACGCCTCCACCACTCCCGCTCATCGTCGAGGACGGCGTCTTTAGGCTACTCTCGCCTTTGCGCCACCTCGTTCCACTCCTACCTTCTTCAGCTTCATCGCGACTGCTCTACGATTGTTCAGCATGGCGCTCACGCCTCCCACTATCAGGGGTTCGCGCCTGTGCTCTACGCCGTCTATCACCTCGCCGCTCATGCTCCTCTCCGACGACCTGCTGCTTCAAGTCTGTTCGATGGCTTACCCCCAAGACGTCTTCTGCCTGAGCGTATGCAATTCGCGACTGCACAGCTTATTGGTAAATGCCAACACAGATCCGCCTCCTTCAAGCCCTAGCCTCACATTGACCATCCTGCCCCTCGCGCTCGCTACCAGGGAGAGACTTACTGGCGACAACGGGCCCAGTCTCTCGGTGTCACCCTCAAGCCTCATGCCACAGCCATCTGCCAACTCTTCGGCGTCATTCAAGCCTTCTGTCACGGCTGCCACACGCCGCTTCTCGTATCGTGGGAGTCGGTCGCAAGGCGAGGCTTTCCCGTCTTCATCGGTCGCGACTCCAACATGTGGCCCGATGCCTTGGCTCATTGGATCATCAAGCGCTGGTTCTGCTCAACTTGCATCAAGCTTCCAATCTGGCAATTCATCTCTGAGAACCATCTGAACCTCTGGCAGCTCACTTCACTTGCCGTCATGAATGAGGAATCCATCCTTGTCGATGGAGTGCGCTGGTATCGCTACGTCGATGTGCTCCGTGTCAAGGCCGACATCCTGCGCTGGGCTACCGCTCAAGCTCAGGCTCAGCCGTCGCTTGAGATGGAGCGCAGTGTCTTCTTCGCCGACTCTTCGAGCGAGAGCCTGTTTGCTGAGGCAAACAGCTTGCGCCTCCTCGCCGACATCGGCAACCCTCAGGCCACCTCTATCAACGACATCGTTCACCGTCAAGACACAGCTGTCCCTCCAGCCCATGGTCACGGCACGTCAGATGCGGCACCTCCTCCCGCAGGCCCAGCCCATAGCAATGTACTCCCCTTCGAGCTCTGGCCCCAGTACGCTCAATCTCATCATCAACATCAGCAGCAGCTCTATCAAGATTACGCAACGTCGTCTCAGGCCGCCGAGAATATGGTGCGGATGGCTCTGGGTCACGCCGACGCTACAAGCCATGTCGGCCACTCTCGCACACAGAGTCGTCCCTCCCTCGCCACAAACAGCGCCCAGTCCAGCGACGACTACTTCTGGCGCAACTATCTCCTGCCAGCGTTTGACCACCGACCCACCTCTACTGAGGGTGCTGGCAGCGGCAGCGACGTCGAATGCAGCCTACCGCGTCCTCCTACCACCGGCGATAACTCGATGACCTCTTCTCGTGAGCCGGTCACTGCCACACCCGATACTGCCACGTCTGTTGCGGGCCAAGGGACGGGGGAAATCAAGCCCAAGTCACCTCAGCCAGCCGCAGGCTCAACACCTGGCCTCCGAGCTGCTCCTGCCGCTCCTTTGGGAGGCGAGTCCGTGGCTGAGGCTAGCTCCAGCGCCAAAGTCAAGGACACCGGCAGCAGCGCCGCCAACGCAAGCATCAGTCAGCCTGACAAAGCTAGCACATCTCCTGCCCAGCCGCCGGCAAAGAAGACCCGTCGACCTGCCGCCAAGACGCTGGAGGAGAAGGCTGCCCGGCAAGCCGAACGCGATGAAGCCAAGCGTGTCCGTGCCGAAGAGCGTGAGCGCGAGAAGCAACGCAGGGCGGCTGAGCGTGAGAAAGAGAACCAGCGAAGGATCGCCCGCAAGCAAGCAGAGATCCAGAAGCAGACCGCTGAGCGTGCGGCTAGGCAGGCTGAACTGCGCAGGGTTGCGCAGGAGAAGGCTGAAGCCGCTGCTGCCGCCGCAGCCGAGCGTCAGGCGAGGAGACGCCAGGCTCAGCCGGCCATGCCAAAGAAGAAGAGGACCACTCCTTCCCGCAAGCGTAAGGCCAAAAGACAGCCTACTTCGGACGAGGACGACGCCGACGAGGCTGGTCCCAGTGGCAGCCCTGCCCCCAAGGCTGGTCCTAGCGGAAGCTCCTCCGCACCCGCACTGAAGAAGCAAGTGACCAAAGGATCCTCCCTCCCAGCAGGCGGATACGTTGACTCTCAATTCGACGAGCTTGCTGAGAGCCCGCAGGACGACGATGAAGAGCCTGAGGAGGCTGACGAACAGGACGAAGATGCCTCCGTTGAGCGGGATGAATCAGACTCTGCCTCTTCCTCTGCCCTCTTTGCCAACACAGACGAAAGTCGCCGTCAGATCATGCGCGACGTCAAAGAACAGCAACTCTCTGCCGCCCTTCTTGCCCGAGGCTATAAGCTCACCTCGGACGCCATGACCTGTTCAGAGATCCGCGCGTGGATCGAGGGCAGGTGGGTAGACTCACTGTTGCCTAATGGCATCAATTGTGCTGACGACGTCGTGGACAGGGTAGTCAGGACGTGGGGGGCTGCGGCGCGAGAGGCTGATGGGAAAGGGAGAGACGGCAGAGGACGAAGCGCTGCGGCATCAATCACTGCTGGGACCTCTTCTTCTATGCTCTCTGAGCAGCTTCTGCCTCAGAAGCAGCAACGTGCCGAACGACAGGGAGGCATGGATCCTGATGCTCCAGCTCATCAGAGCAACTCTCATTACGCCGTCAGTGGCACGGCTTCTCACGACCGCTCTCTCGACCAATCCTTCGCCACTGCCAACAGCAAGCCAGGTGACGCAGCAGACGAGCGTCAAGCCAACTCCACCATGGATCTCGTCCCGCTCGATGGAGACAGTGGAAGTGGCAATTCCCTCGCCACCATGAGCGGCAGGGACAGTGGGGTCGACCTCAGTCACACAGCGGCGCAGCCCGCTAACAACAGCCCCGATCGCCTCTTTCAGCTTGCCAACCTCTCCTCTCGCTCTTCCTCGGACGCTCAGCACCAATCCCTCCCTGTGAGGCAGCATGACTCGCATCCTCTTCAACAGTACCCAACTCTCCCTAATCTACCTCAATTCTCTCCCAACTCGTACAGCAGCCTCCGCGGACTTCTCGATGCCGACTACCTGCGCGGCGCATTCGTGCAGCAGGCCTCCGGTCTTAACAATGGGCATGAGAGAAGGGGAAGCGGCAGCTATGGTGCAAGCAGCGGAGGGTATCACCTGCGCTCACACAGCCAGGATCAACAGCAGCTTCAGCAGTCGATTGATCTGCAGCGATATCGCCATCCTAGTCTTTCAAGCGCTGGAGGCTCACACTTCGATGCCACCAATGATGCATATAGCAAGGACAGCGGCTTTGCTTCTGGATCCCGTGACCTTGCTCCCACCGCTGGTGGTAAGGGACAGCTCTTCGCTTCTTCCTACGCATCGTCCGCGACCAAGACCACCGAGCAGCTCACGATGGCTCAAAATCGGCAGACCATCTCGGGTCCTTCCTCTCCGGCTGGTCACAAGGACGAGACGGTGTCTGATCCTCGAGCTGTTGCCGTCAAAAAGAATGGAGCAAATGCACCTGGAGACGGTAGTCCTATTCTCCCCGTAGCAAACGCCAGCATTTCCGCCACAATGAACTCGACGCTTGAGCCCACTGAGAGGGGGTTGACCCTGTCCTGAGGAGTCTGCCAGGCTGCAGACAAGAGCTCAGGAGGTGACGTTGAGGCCAGTGACGGCCATGGGAACACGACAGTAGCCGCCTCGCCGCCAGAGCAGCCAATCGAGAAAGTACAGGCCAAGATATCGTAGTCGCATCGGGAAACTACGATCGAGGCCATCTCCTACAAGACCGAGGTCGCTCGCGGTTTCCAAGCAGACGCTTTCATCCTCTCAGAATATAAGGCCCACTCAGCATCCCCTCAATCTTACTTGCCCATCTCACGATTCCCTCCAAGCATGATGGCACACACGCACTTCAAACACGACGAACAGCAGCTAGCGGAGCATACACGACCGCGACGACTCTTCAGCATGCACTCTTTCCTCTTTCGTCTTTCCCTCACCTTCAGATACGACCACAACGCGCAACGCTCCGTCACGTACTCGAAGCCTCTGTTCCCTGATCCAGCAGACGATTGACCATCTTCCTCGGCGTCATCCTCCGATCCTATAGCCTTCCATATCAGACCAGAGCGAGACACAAAGCAATCCAAAGCATGTATGACCAAACGATACGATTGAGTCTCTCTCCTGACCCTTGACTTGACTAGCTGCCGAACAAGATGCTCTTGTAGTCTCGTAGCAAGATGGCCACACTCTCTGGCCCACTGAGCCCGACCTCGGACGCTACAGCGGTGATGTACTTTGCGGGCGTGAGGTCGTAGACGAGGTTGAGCTTCGTGAGGTTGGACGGGGTCGAGGAACCGTCCTCCAAGTCATCGTCGTGACCGTCGGCTGTTGGCGCGTGAGAATAGGAGAAGAAGATGGTCAGCTTGGCTATCTGGCGGGCAATGACGTCGCGCTACTCACCCCTTTCGTTGCCTCCTACCCCTTCGAGCCTCACCCTCTCACTAAACTTGTACGTCTCACAACACACGATGACAGGGACCTTCCTCCTGTTCGCCACCATAGCGACGGTAGCTGTCCCCGCCCTCGAGTACAACGCCCCGTCGGCGAGGAGACTGGCCGTACCCAGCAGCACTAGGCTCGCTCGCGGCATAACGCTCCCCAAGGCCGTAAGCGGCACACAGCTAGTCGGGATCCCCTTGCTCAGCAGCGCTTCTGCCATCCTAGGCCCTTCGTCGAAGGTCTCACCCGAGACGCAGATGACCTCGAATCTCTTGCCTTCGACTTGCCACGCATCGAGGAGACAACGCTCTACGACTGAGGAGCGGGCAAAGGTGACTACCACGTCTCCGTGTGAACGGAGTTTGGAGGATATGTGAGATGAGATGACTCGAGAGGCGAGGACGATGCGATCGCGAACAAAGTGGTCGATTCGGGAGATGAGGTGGTTCTTCGCCTGGGTGCGAGAAGGTGAGGGATGGGCAGGTCAGTATCCGCTAGCGAGCGAGCTACAGCTCCCCACTTGCGCTCTCACCTCGTCCTCGCCCATGTCCGCAGGCACGACTCCGATCTCGTACTTGAGATACCTGACAGCATTGCCGGCACTCGTACCTAAAGGCCTAGCAGCGGTGATACCGCCAATCTGTGCTCCCAATTTCCCTACCAAGTCACGATTAAGCACCGCACCTCGCGGTGTCTTATAGTCAGCAATGAAGTCTCTCAGAGCGGCCAAGGTGGCAATGGCTCGAGCTGAAGAGCCCAGCAAGGTGTGGGACGCGAGGTGTTGTTGTAGTTGAAGGATTGACGGGTGGAGTGAGCGGGTGAGGGACGTCGTGAGGAGAGTGGAGCGTGTCGAGTGGGAGGTCGAGGGAGGGTGGACGGTGGTAATGAGGTCGTGTGAGGAGAGAGTTCCAGTGGATGAGGACGGACCTGCTGCTGCGGTTTGGGTAGGCTGAAGGAGGGAGGCGTTGGTTGAGGCGAGCGAAGCAAGAGTCTGAGAAGGAGTGGCAGCTGCTGCGCCGCTCGAAGCTGGAGCTGATGACGACGCCGATGCCGCGCCAGCTGCTGAAGACGATTCCTTTGGCCCTCGCCCCTGATGGGTCGCCTGTCCACCAGCAGCAGCTGCTTGTTGGCCAGCTGTTGTCCCTGCCTCATTCTTGGGAGGATGCTGCCTCTCTCCAACGGCAAGGCCCTTGGCAGCAGCCCTCTTGGCTGCCTTTGCTGCCTTTGCCGCAGCCTTGGCGTCCTTAGATGATAGGCTAGCGGAGGGAGCCGCACCGTCTTTGGGCGCTGAGGAGGAGGAGGAGGCCGAAGCTGCTGCGTCTTTGGGCGCTGACATTGTTGCGCAATGAAGATGGAGTGGAAGATGACGCCAATCCACTTTGCAGCTTCGCCTCCGCCTCGCCTCGACTTTCTCGTCTTCCGGCGGAAGGACTTGATTGCGACTTGCGCGGCGCTTTCCTTTCCTTCTAGTCATTCACTTTCTTCCTCAGTATATGCCATCGCAGATGGACCTCCTCAACGCCTCTTCGATAGGAGGTGGTGGCAGCTCCTCTCTCGGAGACAACAACCTTGCCTCGCGAGGGCGTAGACCACTCACGCCCATCATCTTCGCTGGGCCAGGAAGCAACCTCTACCCTCTTTGTGATCCCTATTCTTCCTCTACAACCGACGCGCTGCCCAAGGCCTTGCTTCCTCTGGCCAACAGACCGCTCATTTCCTTCCCCTTGCAGCATTTGGTCTCAGCAGGATTCAAACATGCCATTGTCCTCGCTCCTTCGCATCAGCACAAGGCCATCGAAGGGGCCCTCAAGGGCGTCAGGCTTCACCCGCCAGCCGTCGTTGGGCAGAAGGGAGCGGCTGCTGCTGCTGCAGCGGCAGCCTCGTCATCTACTTCGTCCAACATCGCAGTAGTTGATGGTCTCTCTGCAGGATCCAAGCACTGGGAGTCTTCGACCAATGCAGCGATCGTCGTCGAGCTGCTTCCTCTCGGCCCTTACGATGGCAAGGACAGCAACCAGAGCTCAAAGGATACCGCTGCAGGTGATGGGCAAGACGAGAACGACGGTTTCAGGAGGATCGCCCGACCCGGAACTGCAGAGCTGCTCAGATGGGTGGCTAGCATAGGAAAGCTGGAGGTGCGTACGAGCGAGCGCGATCACTCGACGATGTCAACCAATCTCTGACAGACTCTACCTTCCATTCAAATGTACAGACCGACCCTCTCGTCCTTCCCCTCGACCTCGTCTCCCCGTCCGTCCCTCTCTCATCCTTCCTCCTCTCCTACTACTCAGAATGCGACCCGACTCCACCAACACTCATGTCTCTCCTATACCAACGCGGCGCAGGCGAGGCTGTCGGCCGTGAAAGAGAAAAGGAAGGACCGGCGCGCCTGCTCGCAGCTTACGGCACTTCTTCATCATCCAGCAGCGCGCCTCTAGCAACCCACCCGCTGCTGCTCCTCAGCGAGCCACCAGCGACAGGAGCGGCCGCCATGCCCTCTCTCCCCATCCGAACGGGCATGCTGCACGCCCACCCACGCGCAAAAATCAGTACCGCGTTGCTCGACTCACACGTCTATGTGCTGCGCCGCGACCACGTTCTGCCGCTCTTGGAGGCCAGGCGAGACTTCACCAGTCTGAGAGAGCATGTTGTCCCCTTTCTTGCCAAGGCGAGCTGGCAGAAGGGCCTGCCAGAGAAGGCCGGTTGGAAGCTTGCCGCGGATGGTGAGGCGAGGAAGACCGGCTCAGAGGGATCCGGTATGGAGGAGGACGAGGAGGAGGATCTCGACAGACCGAGCGAGAAGACGATTGCGAGGCAAGGGCAGGCATTGATGCGGCTGGCATTCGAGCGTAGCTCACTTTCGAAGCCACGAAAGGCTGGTGGCGCTCAGCTGGTGAGAGCTGTGACCTGCATCGCGCCTACGGCGTCAATGTTCACGGCAACGTCGGTGCCTACAGGTAGCGGCGGGGGCGGCAAGCAAGGTGGTGGCAAGGGCAACAACAACGCCTCGGCTGCCGCCACTGCAGCGGCTGAAGCGGCAGCAGAAGAGGCTTCGCACTTCCTCGCACGCGCAAACACTCTTCCTACCTACCTGGAGTGCAACCGATACCTTCTTCGTGCCTTGGTCGCAGCAGGCCAGTCGGGCAGGCCAGTCAGTGGCGGAGCGATCCCACTGCTTGTTGGCTCGATGGACGGCAATGCTGCGGGTGCCGGTTCAGGGACAGGGCACGACATAAGCTCAACAGCTCAGCTCTCACCAGATACGCTTCTACCGCCTGCTACTTCCTCATCCTCGTCCTCGACGCTCAAAATCGGCGACCGCTCAAGCATTAAACGTTGTCTCCTCTCACCCCGCGTCACCATCGGCAAGAATGTCCGTCTATCCGGCTGTGTCCTCATGGACGGCGCAGTCGTTGGGGATGGGGCTAAGCTGGAGAACTGCATCGTTGGACCGAGGGCGAGAGTCGGGGAAAGAAGCGCGCTCAAGGACTGCGATTTGGGCTGTGGGGCCAAAGTTGGGGAGAGGAGGGAGGGGAGAGGGGAGAAGTTCTCGAGGGAGGAGGAAAGTGATGATGAAGGGGACGAGGTGGCCGGAGGGGAGGATTGAGGAGAGTCGAACAGCGCGGAGTTGCATCAATCGAAGAAGTCTAGACGCCAATTATTGAGATTGAGTGCTCTGTGAGATCGTTGAGGCGCTCATCGCCTCTACATGGGCTTGTCGTCGTGAGCCTTGTAACTGTATGTGGTCCGTCGTGTCTATCGTCGTCGAAGTCGTCTCCTTTACCCACTCTGCCCTCTACCGCTCACACGAGTCCCGCGACGGCAGGGTGCTGATCTACCACTCTGAGATATCCTTTCCCCCAACTCTCCTTCGGCAGCTTCTCTAATCTATCATCCATGAGCTCGCTCTCGATCCACGTCCTTCCCCATCCCTTCTCCTTAACTAGCCCCTCCGCCCGCTCAAAGGCCTTGCGCACCTCGTCCATCTCGCGCCTGATTGCCTCGCTCTTTCTTCGCCTGCTTTCCCCAACCCCTTCAGTAGTCTCACTCCTCTCAGCTTCAATTGCCCTGCTCGCCCGCTCCGTCTCCTCCGCTTCGCGCCTTGCCTCCTCGACAGCCTTGCGAAGTGAGCGAAGACGTTTGGCCGCTTCGCGGGAGGAAGCTGCGGATACTTGGAGTGTCTCGGAGATGGAGCGTAACGAGGTGGTGAGGGAGGCTGTTAGGGAGGAAAGGTGGGTGAGGTGCGCGTGAAGCGGGGAGGAGGGGCTGGGGCCTGCTGAAGAGCATGACGTCGAAGGGGCGGAAACAGGGTCGCGAGAGTAGCCAAGCACGTCTTGCGCTGCTGGTGGGGTAAGGTCCCGATCTAGATCGAGAGCCATCGCCTGCAAACCATCTGGCCCATCACCGTTGACTTGGTAAGATTCGTGAGCAGCTGCTGCAGCCGCTGAGCCCACGACATGGGCCAGTGCCATCCAAAGAGCCGGGTCGTCCCTACTCAGCGCTCGCTCGATATCCCGGAGCTCGCGCGTCTGGTTGACACGCAGCTCTGCCTGTTCGCGCAGGGATAAGCCCAGCGAGTGTCCGAGTGATTCTAGATGAGAGATATCGCGGGCGGCGGCTGAGCTCGGCCTTGATGACGAGGACGATGAAGCAGTAGCGGTACTTGCGACAGGCGCTTGGCCATCCTCATCCCCCGCTCGCAGCTTGGCAAGAAACTCGTCCGTATGAGCGACACTCTCGGCGATGGACTTGGAGAGATCCTGCAGGCTTGCCTCTTGCTGGCGCGCCCGAGCCTCGGCAATGTCATCGTCGTAGGAGGAAGAGGCCGAGGTTGTGGCTGGTGCCGCTGTATACGCTGAGTCCTGGGAGGACGATGGTGCCGCCGCAGAGGAAGAGGAGGGCAGGCCGTCGTTCAGATCACTAGCCAAAGCCTTTGGCGCTACTGTTGAGGTTGTGGTGTTGAGCCGATTCATCTCGTCTGCAAGCGTCGAGGCATCGTGAGAAGGATCCACTGAGCCGTCATTCCCACCACTGAGCCCACCAAGCTCATCAGCAAGGGAAAGGCCACCAGCCTCGGCAGTCGTGCCATGTTGCTGATCGTAGCCGTACGCATGGGAGGCGTCCAGTTGCTGGCTACCCAGGCCTGCAAGCTCGTCTGCATCTACCGAGGCGTCGTGACTACCATGGTCGTTGCTTCGACGTCTACGGCGAGATGAACGAGCTGGTGAGTCGTCGAGATGCTCCTCGTGTCCACTAGCACCTTGACTGCCGCTAAGCTCAACGTCGTAGGGGTCGTAATCTTCGAAGTCGTTCATGACGTCGAGCCAAGAGGGACTCGTTATGGAGAGGGGAGAGGAGCAAGGGTATCTGGAGGGCGCTATTCGAGGGTAAATCAATGCAAGGCAGGTCAGGAGCCTCGTCGTGCCCCGCCGCCCCCAGATCGATGGCACGGCCAGACGCACACTCCTCGCCGCCCACACTACTTGGACCTCCGCTTCCAAGTGTTGGACGGAAGCAACGCCATGTGGCAATGGCTGCGAGGTCTCAGGCGAACGGAAGACGAGCGAGCGAGCCCCAGGTCGAAGATTTGACTCGTAGCGACTTCAGCGCTTCAGACCGCATACAACCTCGCCCACCACGATTACCAAGCCAAACGCCGCGATCATACGGCCATTCCTTCACGCCACTGCAGGTCGCTTCTCTTCCTCCTCCTCCCTCTTCTTCTGCCTCGCTCCGACCACGCGCAGGCACCTCCTTCGAGCGCCCTCTCTTCCTCTCCCCCTCATCGGTCGTCGCACCTTGACCACCTCCCCTTCGCTCGCAATGACCGACCACATCCGCTCCCTCGTCGCTACCTTTGGCGACTTGCCCTCGAACGACGTCCCCGAGGCAGACCCGCTTCGCAATCCGCTGGACGCCTTCCGCCTGGATGTGGCTCGCCAGCTGCACTCCAGCCTTGACATTCCCGTAGAGAAAGCATTCGAGGCCGTCTCTACCGCCAGCAAAGTCGCAGACTTCTCCGTTGCGTTCCCCCGCTTCAAGCTTCCCGGGAAGCCCAATGATGTTGCAGAGAAGGCGTACAGAGACTTCCAGCCCTCGGCGTACATTGCTGAGGCGAGCCATCAGGGAGCCTTTGTTCACTATAAGGTCAACCATGAGACGATGGCAAAGCTGACCCTCGCGACCATCACGGAGCTTTCCAGCCGTGGAGAGGACAAGGGCGACGCTCCTTCTGCTAGCAAGTCAAAGGGCTCAATCAAGTCAGCATACGGACACAACGAGTCGGGCAAGGGCCAGAGGATGATCATTGAGTTCTCGTCACCGAACATTGCAAAGCCCTTCCATGCAGGGCATCTGCGCTCCACCATTATTGGCGCATTCCTCTCCAACCTCTACGAAGCAAACGGATGGTACGTCGAGCGATGGAACTACCTTGGTGACTGGGGGAAGCAATTTGGTCTCCTCGCCGTTGGATGGGAGCGATCCGGTGACGAGGCGAAGCTGAAGGAAGACCCCATCAAGCACCTCTACGACGTCTACGTCGAGGTAAATGCAGCTGCCGAGGCCGACCCTTCGCTCCACGAAAAGGCTCGCGTTTACTTCAAGGGAATGGAGGATGGCGACGAGTCTGCCTTGGCTCTCTGGCGCAAGTTCCGCGACTTGAGCATCGCCAAGTACGAAGAGACCTATGCACGCCTCAACATCCACTTTGACGTCTACTCTGGCGAATCACAGGTCACAAAGCAGTCCATCTCCTCCGCTCTGGACGCCGTGCGTGACTCCGAGTACGTCGAGAGGGCAGAGAACGGGGCAATGCTCATCGACCTGACCAAGTACAAGCTGGAGAAGACGGTCATTGAACGCGCAGACGGAACCGCCCTCTACATCTCGCGTGACCTCGCTGAAGCGAAGAAGCGATGGAACCTGTTCAAAGAGAAGTACGGAGCCGGTTTCGACAAGATGATCTACGTCGTTGCCTCGCAGCAGGACTTGCACCTTGCCCAATTCTTCAAGATCCTCGATCTCTCCGGTTTCGAGGGCGCCAAAGCTTTGCAGCACGTCAACTTCGGTATGGTCCTTGGCATGTCCACTCGTAAGGGGACGGCAGTCTTCTTGGACAAGATCCTGGAGGAGGCGCAAGAGACTATGGAGTCTATCATGAAGCAGAATGAGGACAGGTACAAGCTCATCGAGGACCCGCAGCGTGTCGCGTATGTGCTTGGAGAGTCGGGAGTGAAGATTCAGGACCTGACGGGTAAGAGGCATTTGAACTACGAGTTCTCGTGGAAGAGGTGTCTCAGCAACGAGGGAGACACGGGCGTCTTCTTGCAGTAGTAAGTACGAGCGAGCGCGGGCACTGCATGTGAGGCGAAGCTGACCCACGATTTCGAACTCCTTGACCCATCTAAAGCAACCACGTCCGCCTCTGCTCCGTCGTCCGAAAGGCCGCATCAGAGTATGGCTTCACGCTGCCTTCCACCTCTTCTGGCCTGCACGACATCGACACCACCCTCTTCTCGTCGGAGCCCAAGGCCCAAACCGTCGTCATGCTCCTTGCCTCATGGCCCGATGTGGTTCGTTCGGCCACGCGCGACCAGCAGCCTTCGACCGTCGTGCACTTTGCCTTCAGGTTGGCTAGGGCGATTTCTAGTGCGTGGGAGGTGCTTATTGTCAAGGGAGCAGAGAGGGATACCGCTATGGCGAGGCTGTACCTGTTTGACTCGACTAGGGTCGTACTGGCCGCGGCTTTGGAGTTGTGAGTATAGCATGCAGGGGGATGGAATGAGCAGAAGCCGTCGAAGCTGACCATTCTTTTATCCCTTCTTTTCCGCTCGACAGGCTCACCCTGTCGCCGCTGCAGCGCATGTAGGAGGCGAGAGCCAGATCGTCTCTGACAGGGTGATGAAGGAAAGGAAGAGGAATTCGAAAAGGGGCCAGGGGTGAACAGCATGTAGCAGCGAATGTAGACTTCCTTCCCTAATCGATGACATCAATCAACACGAACCAAGCTCGGAGAAGGTCGGCATGAATGAGCTGTGGCCATTACTGAGCCTGTCAAGACAACCGACAACGAGCCCTCTACCGCTCCTTGCCATCCACGCCCTTTTCCCGCCGCTTCTCCAAGTCAGACTGCAAACGCCCACGCTGCTGGAGAATCCATCTAGATGAGAAGACGCTCGATCTGCAACGGCGAGGGGAAGGAGAAGAGCGAGAATGTCAGTACGGTATCTTTGGCACTGCGCCCTCTCAATAAATGATTTCTACTCACCGCGTTCTTGATCGTAGTGATCTGTCCCTGCAACTCCCTGTTTTCATTCGTCGTAACACTAGCCGCCACAACAGGCCTGCTCACACCGCAGGCCCTACCCAAAGCCGTCTTGGATGGCACAAAGACGTAAGGCACATTCTTGTCCTCGCAGAGGAGAGGGAGATGCAGTACAATCTCGATGGGCTCAACGTCTGCGGTCATGATGATGAACTCGCAGATACCGCGATTCAGCGTCTTGGTGGCTTCGTTGGCTCCCTTTTTGAGCTGCTTGTAGTGAGAAGCTTGTTGGACCAGGTCGAGGATCTGGGAGGTGAGAGAGGCATCGGCCAGGGGAAAGGCCTTGGGGTTTGCTGCGCCGGACATGTTTGCGAGGAGGTTGGAAGCGGGTGTGGTGTGGGTTGGAGGGAGTTGCGGGAGGACCTCACGACTAGGGATCACGGCTGTGTGTGCGGGTGAAGAGGAGGAGACGATGTCAGTGGATGCTCTTTTGCAGCTGGGTATGAAGGCAAAGGCTATGCTCACGTCAGAAGACAGATGTCTGGTCGTTGAGGGTGATCGATGATACGGATGGAAAGGACGATGATGATCGACGCTGAGCGGGAAGCGGACGAGGTCAAATCTTCTTCGCGTGGCCATCGGATCGGAAGCACACGCCGCTCCTTCCGCTGACCCAAGAAAGCCTCCACGAGCTGTCCCTCACTTTATTGCCATTTCACAGCTTCGTGAGACTAGAGCTTCATTCATTTGCCTCACTGCAAACCTCGCTTTTCTACCTCGACTTCAACAAGATCCAGTCATGCTCCCAACCTCTGCTACTGCCGCCGCATCTGCCGTCACCAAGGCTGGCAAGCCGCGGGACCTCCAGCCAGTCATGACCCTAGGCCGATCAGCAGCAGCTTGCGCTTCGGCCAGCAAGGCATACGGGGCTTGTGTCCTTGCTCAGTACGAGGCTGTGGACAAGAATATGTGCGAGAAGGAGTTCAGGGAATTCAAGGAATGTGTCCAACAGAAGGTGAGCGTCCGAAGAGGAGGTTTGGGTCGGCAGAGCCTGCGATACAGCAGCCAGCTGACACGAGAGACGATACGATGCTGACTGGGACCTTTTCTCTCGTCTCCCTCTCTTGCGCCGCTGCTGCTCAGATGGGTCGTAAATGGTAATCAGCTCGGCCAAGCAGCATCCGCCAGCCCTCTACCTGGCCATGGCCCTTAGACCCCCTCGCAACGGCGGCTGCTCGCGTAGCTCCTCTTGCCTCCTCTCGTAGTCTCGTCTTCGCCGACCTCACTCTCTGTATCATCATACCCACGCAGTCGCAATCGCAATGCATCTCAACTCTGTCGAAATTGTATCTGCCTGAAAGCATCGTCATGAAGTCCAATCTGGTCTTTGGCTTCTGTGGCGTGCGGCACCTGATGGTCGAGGGCGGAACCAGAGCAGCCGAGCGGGTGATGCGTTCAGCGATGCATCTCGCCGGCCAATGAACTTGAACTCCTGAGCCAGCCATCCATTCCATCCATCTTGTCCTTTGACTCCCATCCCCGTACTGAAATGTCCTTCAACGACTTAGAAAGAGGGACAGGCGGCAGCAGCAGCACTCGCGGCGGGTATGGTGCCAAGAACAACAGCGGCGCCATCACCTCCGGCCCGGGCTCCATTCGTGGCTCACCCTCACGCCGCAACGATGCCAATAACGCCTCAACAGGCGGAGGTTCCTCCCTACCCCTCTATCATGCTTCTGCCTCTAGCATATCACCTTCGACAGACGATGAGGACGAGGAGTCCCTCTCTGCCGAGCAGCTGGCGGAATTGAAGCGCTTGTCAGATGGGATTGGGGCGCAGCTGTTCAAGGTCAATAGTAACACGGCTGCTGTGGAGAAGCTGGTCAAGTTGGCAGGAGACGAAGCCAAGAAGGGGGCGAGGGGAGGGACACAGCAGCAAAGCAATAGAGACTGGACAAAGAGGGCGTGAGTAGCACAATCAATCCGCGACCTCACTTTCACTCGTGCTGATTGACTGTCGAACTCCACCATCCCATAGCCACGACCTCGTCGAATCCACCCGCTCAGTCATCAAGTCTACCACCCCTCAACTCAAGCAACTCTCCACGCTCATCGTCAGCTATGAGTCTCGCTGCCCACCGCAATATCGCCTCACCCTCTCCAAGCTCCAGCGCGACTTCGAACAGGCGGTCCAGGCCTTCGCCGAAGCGCAGAGGCAGAGCGCTAGGAGGACGAAGGAGGACCTCGAAGGGGCAAAGAGAAGGGCAGCAACCGCTGCGGCTGCGAATGCAGACGCTGGACCGGCTACGAGTAGCTCGCTGGTACAGATTGAGGCGGACGAGCAGGCTGCCAAACAAGGCGATGAGGACAGTGACTCTGCTCTCCAGGAGCAGACTCAGACCCAGACCCAGACTCAAGCAACAGCCGGTCCATCTCAAGCTGATCTCGAGTTCCAAGAATCTCTCATCGCCGAGCGCGAGTCCGAGATCCGAGAGATCGAGTCAGGGATCCACGAGCTCAATGAGATCTTCCGCGATTTGGGCACGATAGTGCAAGAGCAGGGCGGAATGATCGATAACATCGAGTACAACATTGGGGAGATTGCGACCAATACCGAGGGCGCAGATCGAGAATTGGTGCAAGCTAGTGATTATCAGAGAAAGGCTGGACGCAGGGCGGCATGCTTGATGCTGGTCGTTGGATTTGTGGTCGCCGTGGTGTTGGTGGCAGTGAGTAGGAGACAGAGCTTGGGTGGTAGGCAGCGAGAGCAATGCTGACGACTTCGATGCCTTCTTGACCCCCGCAGATCCTCAGCTGATCCACACAGCAAGTACGGCACTTCTAGTACCCATTTCTGCTTCCTCTTCCTCCTCGTTTCGCCGCTCCACCCTCCGTCATCGACCTCGCCGCTCTTCTCCCTTTGGCTTCACCTTCGTCTCGACCTCCTGATTTGCGCTCCACCTGTATATGCTCGCGCAAAATACCACTACGTAAGATCCTACTCGAATGTGTGATGTGATGAAATTGTTGTAGCTGCGTGACATGTAGTTGATTGACCCCTCTGGACTTCCTCGACCTCGCTTTCTCACCTCGCCCTAATCTCCTCTGACTTCGCCTCAGCCCCCTCAACAGCAGCGGCATTGATTGCGCTACCCTGTCCCATCTGCTCCTTCCTCTTCTTCAAGACATTCTCAATGAAGAACTCTCCAGCCCTGTACGACGACCTCACGAGCGGCCCGCTCGCCACGTAGAGGAAACCCAACTCTTCCGCCTTTTGCTTCCAATACTCAAACTTCTCTGGCGGCACATACTCGCTCACGGGCATCAAGCGCTTACTAGAGCGCATGTACTGGCCCAAAGTGACAACGTCTACGTCTGCCTCGTTGCGGAGGTCCTTGAGAGTTTGCAGAACTTCCTCATCCGTCTCATCACAGCCGAGCATGATGCTCGTCTTGGTGATGAGGCCAGGTTGAGCCTCCTTGGCGCGCTTGAGAACGCTCAAGGTCTGACGATATCCTGCGCGCCTGTCCCTCACCCGCGGTGTAGTACGCTCCACCGTCTCGACGTTGTGTGCATAAACGTCCAATCCACTCCTAGCTACGCGGTCCACCTCATCGAACTTCCCCTGAAAGTCTGGCACAAGCGCCTCCACCAGCGTACCGGGCGCCTTGCTCTTGATTTTGGCAATGGTCTCGGCAATATGCTTGCTACCGCCATCAGGTAGATCGTCCCTGTCCACGCTGGTCAACACAATGTACCCCAATCCCCATCGACGGATCGCCTCTGCCGTGTTCTCTGGCTCGTGTGGATCCAATGCACCTGGTGTGCGGCTGGTCTTGATGGAGCAGAATCGACAGGCACGCGTGCAGGTATCCCCCATTAGCATGATGGTGGCAGTAGCCTTCTCCTTGCCTCCTCCACCCCAGCATTCGCCTATGTTCGGGCAACGTGCCTCCTCGCAGACGGTGCTTAGCCCCAAACCACGCAGGTCCTTCTTGATCTGCTTGAAGGAGTCGCCGGTAGGGATCGAGGTCTTGAGGTACGAAGGGAGACGAGGGGCATTTGTACGGCCAAAGGCTACACGGCTGCCTGGTGGGGGAAGAGGAGAGGAGTGAACGGCGTCGGATGCCAGTTTTTCGTCTGCCAGACGGGCACGGAGGGCTGCCAGACGTGGTTGTGATTGAGACGAGGACGAAGGGACGGGCGTAGGCGACTCGGGCACGGTGGCAAAGCTGCGTGCTCCCAGCTGCTGCGACGATGAGGCAGCGACCGTAAGGAGGGATGCGCTCCTCGAACGAGTGAGCAGCTGCCTCGATGAGGATGCAACCATGCTGGATGACATGGTGGCGATGGTGAGGATGAGGAGAGGAGAGTTGTGGGGTTAACGGTGGAATGGAGTCGAGCCTTGTCTTTGGGATTTCAATTCAGCCCCACCGACACGGCACCGCTCGGTCGGGGAGGGCCACATTGAGTGGCGTGAGGCTGACGTAAGCGCGGATAGAATTATTTGGCCGAGCGAGCTGGATGAGCGCATCGAAGCTGCAAAGTGGTCGTTACCAGCATATATTCACGATCCAAAATGGCAGAGCAAGGTGAGCATCTCGCCGTGCCCTTGCAACAACGACGCTGTGAGCTGAAAATGATTCCCGCGTATCGCGCTCTCAGCTTTTCAAGGAAGCCTGCTCCGGCTAGTCATCCTCTGCTCCACGGGTCTCTCCTCCTTCGCTCAATCGTCGGAAGACTTTGACCCCTCATCACTACACATCGTCTCAAGCCATGCCTCAGCACCACCGCACGCGGCCTTCAACAAGCTGCGCTCCCAACTACGCAACGATGCCCTGGCCCTGGTCACGGATGCGGCCAAGCGAGCCACCAACTTGAGCTTGGCGCTCAAGAAGTCTGCGAAACAGCAACAGAGCGACACCGAGGCTGGTGGATCGAGCTCAACGTCCCCTCTGAGTGGGCTGGATGCGGCGTCCATTGCGGCGGCGCAGCAGCAGATTGATGCCTTCACCAACGATGTTTTGCCCAAATTGTTCTTCATCTGGGGCAAGGCTATGAAGGAGAGAGGCGTGTACATTCAAGAAGACGAGCAAATGGACGACAAGTCCAAGGCATCTTCTGGCAGCGACCAAGACGCCTCAGCCTCAGCCACTCAGAGTCGCAAAGAGCTCGAAGAGTTGGCAAAGTCAATGGGCGGACAAGTCATGACGGCATCAGAGCTCGGCCTGCCCTCGAGTCAACAGCTACGCAAGCTCCCTGGGCTAGGGGTGGGTTCCACTTGGACTCGGGCGCTGCGCACACACGTCCAAGCTGTGAGCACAGCAATTGCGCAGTTGGGGGAAGCCTGCATGGATGAAAGGACGAAGAAGGCTGTCAAGGCTGCGAAAATTGCGAGAGAACGGCGCGAAGGTGGGGCGGCAATGACTGCCTCAGAAGAGGCTACACCACAGGCAGCGAGGACGCCAGCTGCTATGCGACAGCAATGCCTGTCTCGAACGGCTGCAGTTTGGGAGGCGTGCGATGAAGCTTCCAAGACACTACCGATGGATAACGTGGCTGCTGTTCGGACTAGGTGGGCTCAACGTCGAGCCTTGATGGAGGATGGGGAGCGCGAGATGAGCGAGGAGGCAGAAGGGCAGCCCAGCGGCAACTCTACGGCCGCTGAGCAGGACGACGAGTTTGGTCTTTCCGCCCTTGGCGGACTGGACGAACGTGATCGCCAGCTACTGGGCAAGGTTCTCCCCCTTATACGCTTGGGACGCTTACTCCACGACAGGACGGGCGAGCTCTGCTTGACGGACGGGGAGGCGTTGAAGCTGGATGTGGACGAGCTAGATGAGTGCGCCGAGGCAGTTGCGACGGCACAGGATGACCTCGTCGCCGCGGTTCTCTATGATGAGAGGCCGGAGAGAGAAGATGATGAGGATGAGGAGAGCGATCAGGAGGGATGGGATCGCTCGGCAGTCGCTGAGGATTACCTTATGGCTGCGCAAAGACTCGTCGAGGCATCAGCCGGAAAGGAGAAGGCCATGGTAGCGCTACAGGAGATGAGGAGGCTGTACGAGGGAATTCCTAAGGAGGAATGGGTCGGGGGTGACGCCCTTGAGGAAGGGGACGATGACGAGGACGAGGAGTAGAGGCCGTTTTCATACACGCACACAAGCATAGATTGATCAACGTATATCATTCATCATGAAGACGTGAGGAAACACAGTAGTAGCATCGCATAGCAAAGAGTGATTAAAGGAAAGGTGTGGTCAAGCAAAGACGAGACTCCGTTGGAAATAGTAAATACGCATGACTGCGTCCGCTCCTTTTAGTTGAGAGGCGTCTCAATCCTCTCTCCGATAGTGCCGAACAGCCTGTCCCAAATCCTCGTCTGCTTTCCGTAGTTCCTGCCCGACTTGCCGAAGCGGTGGTGCAGGTCATGGTCCTCGACAGCGAGCTCGGCGCCCATGACGCGGAGGAACTGGCCGAGGATAGGGTGACGCCAGATTGCCCTAATGCCGGAGTGGCCGAGGGCCTCGACGTACAGAGTGTAGACGACGAGGAGGTGCAGCTCAGCGAAGGACAACTTGGGAGAGACTGCCGTAGCGAGGAAGGGGATGATGAAGATCTCGAGGCACTCCTGGATGTCGTCTGCGAGGATGGAGAGGATGGGCGTCGGGTGCTTGGTGGCGTGGTGCTGCCTGTGGATAAACCAGAGGGCGTCGAACTCGTGGGTAGATCGGTGGTAAAGGTAGAACCAGTAGTCGAGAGCAATCTCCCACCAAGCCATCTTGAACGGAGTAGCCCATGACAGGCCAGCGAGAGGGTTGGCCATGTCACCGCGCCAGGCGAGGAGGAAAGGGCCGAGAGTACGGAAGACGGTGTAGATGAAAATGGAGCGTCCCAAGTGGTTGACGTGCTTGTCGTCGACCATGTCACGACCGCGGTTCTGCTCATCAAAGCAGCCGTACTCGGCCATGAAGTAGTGGAGGCGACGGATCATCACCTTGGCGAAGACGATGAAGCTGAGGTGGTACATGACCCAAGCGGGAGCCCAGTGCATGGGGTGCTCTGTGCGCGGAGAAGAGAGACGAAAGATGATTAGCCTTTTGATGGAAGGAAGGTACCTCGCAATACTGCTCAGCGCACTCACCTGGGAGGAGGAAGTTCCATGCAGTGTGGAGCAGGAGGGGAATCGAGCCGGTCGAGATGATGAAGAGGTTCTCCTCCCACATCGGCCTGATAGGCGGAGGGCCCCTCAGCTCGCTGTTGTCATCGCGACGCTGATAGGCCGTGTCCGGACCGATGTCGAGCGAGCAAATGTACTCCCACAGATTCTTCTCCATCGAAGGCTTCAAATGCCAAGTGGTCTTGGGGCGGACACCGTACACCTTGTCGAAGCCCTTGCCGGTGGCAGGGTCCGTGGCGATGGCGCCCTTACCTGCTCCTCCCGGTGCCTCGGGAGCGGGCTCGTCGCAGGCATTGTCGGGGGGAAGAGTGGGCATTTGTGAGCCTGAGTCACGACGTTGACCTTCCATTGAAGGGCGGACGTTGAGAGGTGGGCGACCTGCCTCCTTGGGGATGTCGGCCTTGGATGTCATAGTGGCGGCGTGCGCGCTGCGATGGATGTGATTTGAATGTGCGCTTGCTTGCGAAAAATTGAGGTCTTCCAGGGGTATTGAGTTGTGACTACGCAGTGGCGATGGTAAGGAAGAGAAAGAAGAGATAAATGTCACCCACGACTTCATATCATTGTCTGGCCCCCGCATCCCCTTGCTTTGCATAAGCCAGTTGAAAGCGTCGATTTTCAAACCTCCGCCCACCAGTGCAGTCATCGACATGACATCGCATCGCACCCCCATCCTCCGTCTACTCATCATGCGAGTGGCAAGCGGCGACGGCGACGGCGACGGCGACGGACGCCCCGCGAACGTACGACGCACGGCGTACCCCGCCCTCTGCAGTGGCACTGCTCTCAGACTTTTGCTCTCTCTTCGATCGTCGAAGGCCGTGTCTCGCGCTAGGCTAGGCAGTGGAGCCCGCGATTGGCAAGCATCGATCCCGCACGATTCAAGAGTCCTCTCCTGCCGAGGCCGCGCGACACGGCTGCATCTCTGCATTCGCTCGATGACGCACAACGCTCTTCGCTCCGACGTGAAAGCCTCGGGCTCGAATGAAAGCGAGAGATGACTCTGCGACTGGCCGCTACCTCGGCCGCAATGATGCTCAGTCAATGGCCGAGCCACCAGCCTCGTGGGAGAGTGAGGAATAGATGGAGCAAGGCATCCTCGCACGCCCCGCCACTCCCAGCTCACTGTCTCGGGCGATCGCCTCCGTCAGGTCAGGTCCATCGGTCGATGCAATAGTAAGCGTGGACCCTTGAATAGAGCTGCCACATGGTCCTCCTACCAGGGAGAGGAGCCCCATGGGCAGATAGAGCTTTGGTCCTCGTAGCGCCGAGAGCTGAATCAGCACCCAAGAAGCGACCGCCGATATTGGCACGCTAGCTAAAGAACGGCGATCGCGACCATCTCGCTACGCCAAGCCACGCCACTCACTGTGACTGGCGGGGAGTTCGTGCTTCAGGGTCCAGCGAGACAGTATTACTCTAAGCCCGGTATGGTGGCTGAATCGAACAAATCAAGTTGAATGGCTCCCAAGTGAGCTGCTGGTGCAGGCCCGCGAGAAACTACAAGGCATCGAGAAGATCGAAGGCCAGGCAGCGGTCCCAACGTCGGCGGCCCTTGTCACACAGTCAGTCCATAGCCCAATTTCGTGCAAGCAAGCTATTTGTCTCGTTGGATATGGTAGATGCGAAGAGTTCAGAAAATTTACAAATGGAAAGGGAACCGAAGCAGAGTGCTAGAAGATTGATGGTCGTAGAAACTTGAGACGGTCATGGGGTGGGAAGGGTTTCTACTCGTCGCCCTTTGCGCTCCCCACACCGTTGATTGAGGGCAACCTCGTCCCATTCCCGTTCGCGCTACTAGCCAACCCAGGGAGACGTCTAGCCGCAGCAAAAGAGTGAGGCGAAGTAGGACCTGTCCCCGTTCCAGCTCCACCGTTGCTTCCTGGCGACGCCATGGGCGCCAGTGAGGGCCTGGTACCGTTGTAGGGCGAGACGGGCGCACCGCTCACCTTCGATCCGTTGCTGGCGCTGCCATCCTCGCTGAGCGGTGCGAGGAGCTGGCTGCTGCGATGCGGTGGTGACACGGACGGAGGGCGTGGCCTCGGGTCACTAATGCCACGGGCACGGAGAGACGGGAGCGAGGAGAGGGATGCGCTTGAGCTTAGCGGTCCACCTGGAGGAGGCGGCGGGGCGAGGCTATGCCCGTGCCCGTGCCCGTGTCCGTTCGACAGGCTACTATTGGTGTATCCCATCGATGGGGAGCGAGACGAGTAGTGCGGATAGTGGTGCGCCGGAGAAGCATAGGCATTACTGTTGCTGTTGGTGGCGTAAGAGGAGGTGACGCTCGAGTGGCCCGCGTTGAGTCCTGGAGTAGAGACGCTGTGGCTCGGAGCTGAGATACCAAGGAAAGCCCTGGTTCGACGCAGCTGCCACTCTTCGAAGTCGAACGTCTTCTGCAGCGATGTGAAGACCGGCCCAACGGCCGCAGCTGTCGTACTCGCGCTGGACGAGCCTGCTGTGGCTCCTCCTGCCCCGCTCTTAGCCACGATGGCATGCGCGAACGTGAGGGGCAAGAGTGCCAGAATGGCGCTCGGCTGAGACTCCAGATTGACCGTATCGAGGCATAGGACAGAGAGGTTGCTCGCAGCTGTTGCGCTCTGCCTCCCTCCCCCATCGAGGACGCATACAGCCATCTCGGCGAAGCAGTGCATGAGCGACCACGCCCACGCCCATGACGAAGCTCCGTCGCGGCCCACGGCTGAAATTGATCCTACACCTCCGCTGCTGCGAGCCGCACGAGACGCGCGGGAGAGATTCCCGTCCTCAAATGCAAGGTGGGAAGGCAAGCTGTCCGCCCAGGCGCTGAGAGCGTGGTGGCACGCGGCACTCCCATGTGAGTCGGCGAAAGAGCTGGTGCTACCCGTGTTGTTGGTACCAATTCTGTGTGCCAGCTTGCGCTGATGCTCGACCGCCTGCGCGAAAACGATGCTCGAGCGAAGCAGGGCCGCGTAGGGGGCAGTATCCGGATCCTGCGTGCCGATCTGCGAAATGCGCATTGCGGCAACTTCCAAGTCCGTGTGGGAGACGGCAAAGCTCTGCCCGGCCAGTGACGATAGAACGATGTCCACCGTGTAAGCCACAGCTACCAAGCGGCAGAGCTCGCCGGCATGGAAAGGCTCGGTGGACACGGAGACGTCTGGCAGGTTGAGCTGCTGCATCATGCGGCACATGACTGCCGTGTGGGCCACGGCGCGAGTCAACTTGCCGCTGCGGGCCTCACAGAGGGCGAGAAGGACCAGGGCGAGGACGCTGTCTGCTGAGGGGCGGTCCAGGATGGAAAAGGCGGCTTGATCCTCGTCGAGCATGAGACGGCGGGCGGCTGCCACGGCGGCGTGGTTGTGCGGCGAGACCATGGCGTTTGCGCAGTGTGTGATGAAGACGCTGGGCTGGGTCGTTCCATGCGTGTATGCGAGCGGAATCAAGGCGTTAAAAGGGGCGATGCCGTTCAAGGTGCGAAAGGCGTCGAAGTTCTCGGTGGACGCGGAGCTGAGGTTGGAAGCCGGGCCCGCAGTATGCGCTGCGGCTGAGCTCTGGCGGTAGTCATTGATACCAGTCGAGGAGTGGGCCGACTCGTCTTTGCTCGCGGGAGGCTTGGCTCGTGCCGTGGGCTGGACGGCATTGCCGTGACTGTCAGAGTAGGAGCAACCTCGTCCGCTGAAGTCGCAGTTGCTGCAGGGCAGACCGCCGTCGCAGCGTCGCTTGGCTTTGTGGCAGGGTACACAGGCCTGTTGGCAACGGGATGGGGGTTACCGATGTCAGCTCAATGCAACTGCAATTTGAGAATTTGATCGATTAGCACCATTACTCACCCTTTGTAGACGCTTTCGCTTGCGACCGGTACCAGTGAGGGAGGCTACCATGCCCGTCTCGCCGACTGTCTGACCGAAAGCACTACCACTACCGTCACTACTCTTTTGATCTTGTCCTCCCTGTCGGCTGTCCTCTACGGGAGAGGGATCCGAGTGGCTGCTTGGCGAGACGGGGCTCGTAGCAGAGTGGGACGTGGACACGGAGAGTGAATGCGGGTGGTGCCCTCCATACTGATGGTGGTGAGGATAGCTCTGAGGCTGGCCTGGATAGCCTTGCTGCTGTGGCTGCTGCTGCTTGCTGGATGGTCCGGCTACGTCGATTGGCGGAAGAAAGGGAGGCCATGACGAGCGATGAGGTCCATTCTGTCGTGGAGCGCCGAGAGTCGGACGCGAGTAAGGCGGGTACGCCGATGACGAGGATGATGACGAGGACGAGGCTGGGGCCGCTGGTGATTGCTGGTAGCGTGGAGCAGCTGACATCGAATGAGAGGCAGTGCCGTACAGATGATTTGTCATTCACAAAGATGGCAAAGTAGTCGAAGGATGAAGGGTGAATTTGCCGCCAAAGGAATCGACTGAGCGTGGGCCGGCGGCAACGTCGGCGGCTGCCTTGGAGGCGGCGGAAGGAACGATGGAAGGCGGATGCGGCCAGTTGCGGCGCTTAGCAACGACTGTCGTCAAAGGGAGCAAGGCCGCAGGAATGTGTGTCGATGGTGGTGACGATAATGACAACGACGAGTGTTGAGGATGGAGGATGGTGATGGTGGTGAGGATAGGAAGGGGCAGCTGGATGGCAGACGAGACTGGCAGCAGCTGGCTTTGTCTTGGCTCCCTCGAGACGAGACACTCCGGGAAGTGGGAGCAGCGACGCCGCCGCCGCCTCGTTGACTGGCACCGCCGGTTGTGGCCTTGACCTCAAGTTAGCGCTCGATATCGCACAGACGAAGTGCCCGATGATCGATCTTCTCTGCGACTTTGCGACTGCTGAAGCTGACTCGGGACAGAAGGGGGCGTCGAGGGTGTGTGTGTCGAAGACAGGCGGCGGGCGGCAAACAGCCGGGCGGAGAGCGGGAGGAGCAGTTGAGGCGATGAAACAGGGCAAGAAGCGGCAGGCAGATCAGGCGGAGGCGGAGGCAGTCGTCGACGACGTGCGACGCGGACGTTGAACGAGGGAAAAAAGCTTGGCGCAGCCGCGAAAAGAGAGATGGGCGAATCAGGCGAGAGGAAGCAGAGACGAGGGCGAAGACGAGGGCGAGGGCGACGGCAGCACACAGAGACGCTGCGACAGGCGACGGAGGAGTAGCTACGGGAGCTCAGGGCCGGACTAGGCTTTGCTTGTCGACGAGGCGCTTACCATGCGTGGTGCGTCTCTGTGTGTCCTGTTACGGCGATGATGCTAATCTCGTCATCGCAGGCTACCGCGGCTGCCCTGAGCAGCTCCGTCGTCGTCTCCCTTTCTCTGGCTTTCACTTGGCGCAAAGTCTTAGCCCGACGAATGGCCTGTCAGCAGCGAGGAGCCAACCTACCTGCGAGGAGCCTTCATGCTTTATGATGAATCAGGGTCACCGTCAACACCCTGACTCGGCCCAGAAGGGAAGCGTCTTCTCACCCTGGAGCGACGCGATTAGGGGCGGCGAGAGAGAAGCCGACGGTGGACAACGAGGAGCCGCCACGCTGCAGGCACAAGATGAGCCTCTCTTTCCTCCTTCCCTTCGCCTTTCTCGTGAGCTTGAGTCAGTCACGACATCGTCACTGGTAAACTAGTGCTCGACTCCCATTTTGAGTCATGCCAAGACGACGTCGCTTCGTACGAGGTGCTTCTTCGATCGAGAGAGTCAATTTGCAAGTGGGTGGTTACGCCGCCTGCCTCGAAGCGTTGGTCCGCCGATGAGCCGGCGGCTGCGCACAGCACGGGCAGCGGAGCAGAGGAGGGTGGCATGGACGGCATCGCCAGCGAGGGCTATTTGGCGCCCTCCCTTTCCCATCATTGAGCGTCGTGGGTTCTTCGCTTGATGCCTCGTACTAGATGCGCTGAATACGAAGCTCAAAGCCGTCTGACGAACAAGACGTTGGGATGCATCGATCATCGTTATCGTCACTGCTCGCCGCTACTTGCTCCTCGGTGTTCTCCCGGCTCCTCTCCGTGTATCGCCTCGTTCAGACAGCGCCGGCGGTCTACGCCAAGCGCCGACGGTCCCGCAAGCCTCGCATTTTTTAATAGGCTTTCTGGCAACACAGTCTCGCAAGCCTCGCAGCGCTGCAGCGAGCGGGCGGTGAATACATTCGCGCACGTGTGTACCATCGCTCGCGACGTAGATGAATGGTGTGCTCGACGCCAAGAGGAAGACAACGATGATTAGGGAGGCGTAATTGGTTTCAAATTGACAGGAAATCGCGAGAAGAGGTATGATGGGTCGCTTGATAGTCGATCGCGGTCGCGTAATGAGGGAACGCTGAATATAGGTGACGTGGAGGCGGCTGTTGGCGGTAGTGCTGGTGAGCGGCATGAAACGCTGACGCGTCCGTGCCCTTGCTAATCATCGTCATCGTCTTCCCCTTCTTCCTCCTCGCCTTCATCGTCATCGTCGTCGTCTCGGGCATCGTCATCAATGAAGTTCCTTCCTTGTCCTCGAGTCGTACTGGCTCGCCTTGACGAGGAGCGTCGGGCTGGTGGTAATGAGTTGTCCACCTCGTCGTCCTGGTCCTCATTCTCATCCTCGTCACCCTCGTCACCCTCGTCATCCTCGACTACGTTGCTCCGCGAAGACCTGCGCCTTTTTGCGGCAGCACCAGACGGGCCTGACTGACTGCTACGACGACGTCCTGCTGCCACACCAAAGCTGCTCGTGCTGCCACGGCGCCCATTGGCCGCTACTGTGTTGCCGTTGCTCCTCCTCTGTCGCTTCCTTCGCTCTGTACTCGTCATGGCCTCCTCCGCGTCTTCCTCTGTCTCCTCATTGTCCAACCCCTCATCGTCATCATCATCGCGCGCTTGAGTAGCCTGACTAGCCCTCGGCCTTCTTCCCGTACCCAGACTCTCCTCTCCAACAGGCAGGGGCTCCCAGTTGGCCTTGCAGACGTAGCATTTGGCTGTGCCGTTGTGGCTGCCTGGCATGCCGCGCTCGCAGAAGTGGTGCAGCCGCCCTGAGCAGTTGGAGCGGGAGCATGCCGAACCCTGCGTGAGGTGACGAAGACCAAGGGAAAGCATCGAGTGAGCCGTCTGCAGCAGGCACGGTGGTCGTGACCTCGCGCGCTACGCACCTTCGTCACGATATCATGGCACTTGGCACACTCGAGGACATGCTCAGGGAATTGCTCCTTCAACCATGGCTCGAGCTCGAGTAGACTGCGTGGAGTGAGGAAGAGACGTCCGGATGGCGACATTCGCAACCACTGATGCCGTACGAGATTGTGTACCAGCTCCTCCGCCGCCTTTTTGGTCATAGAGGACGTCTTGTCCCTTGTAGCAACATTGAGGGCGAGCATCATGGTGCAACTAAACGTCTCGTCTTGAGCGGTGAAGATGACTTCGGCCTGCACAGGCGGCAATGAGTAGAGAAGGATCAGCTTTGCCGCGCGAAGCATACAATGCCCCTTCGCGTCATACTCACCAGTCGCTTAACCACTCCGATTTCATTAGGTGAGTACGTGGTAGCCAGCTGAGCGATCTCGTCCCCCTTTGTGTTTACGATGGCCAGGAGAGGCTTGCCAGTCCACTCGTCCACAATGCGGCGAACTTCGAGGCCGAGACCGGAGATAGCAGTGGAAGCCTCATGCACAAAGTTGTTGTATTGCGAGGCTCGATAGTCGACTTGGATGGGATGGAGCCAAGAGCAATAAAGTCGAATCTTAGCCTGGGGACAGTCAACATCCCTCGCTGGGGATCGCTGCACTCACCTCGCGCCGCGCCCGCAGCTGCCTTATGCAGAGCACGTCCCTGCTTCTCCGTCACGATGCGATGCGTCATCATGGCTTGGAGCCAGACTGCTCGCGCAAGATCGGGCATGGCGACGTTTGACGCCGTGCGTCAGATAATTCGTCGAGAGGTCAGAGATGATTGGACTGGTGGGTACGACACGAAGGAATCCAACACTTTGTCCAGCCCGCCACCTTTCTCCTTCTCCGTCTCCGTCTCCGGCTCGCTCCACGCTCTGTCCGCCCGCGACGCGTCAGACCAATTTCGGAGTCGAGGAGCTGCCCGTGGAAGACATGAAGGTGGCCGAGTAGACAAGGAGGACGGAGAGATGCAATCCATTACGATGACATGACGAACTCTACGCTACTTCTGTGCACGCCTAGCCTCAGCAGCGAGCTTCCAAACCTCGGCGCTCCTCCCGACCAAGGCCGCCAGTCGATCCGCCTTGCCATCCCCACCGTTATTCACCGCGCTGTGCGTCAACTTGACCACATTACTCGTCACACTAACTACCCCCACAAACAGACCCCAGCAAGCCAACACCTTCGCCGGCCTCTTGAAGCGATCGCCATCGTCGTGCAGGCTGCTGTACAGAATGCCAGGCAGGATGAAGGAAATGGTCGTTGAGCCCATCCCGCCCACAAAGCCTAGGATGATGGAGAGGTCGTCTACAAGAAGGGCAACGGAAAAGGTCGTTGCGAGGAGAAAGGCGGTCAGGCTCACCCAACGTTGGAGAGAGATCTCGTCGGGTGGAGAGCCGCCCGCTGATGAGATAAGGGACGTTTGGCTGGCCAGAAGCGTCTCGTACCCGCGCGCGTCATCCTCATCGTCTTCATCCTCGTCTTCATCGTTTCGCGTGTTGCGACGCTCGTCGTCCCCTGCTGGCAGCTCAATCCCCGGCCTTTGTGACGGTGGAGAAATGACCTTGTCCAGAGCTGCACGACAAGGATGGACTTGCAAGGGGTAGGAGAAGATTGTGAGGAGCACGATGGAGAGGCGGCCTACTGCGACGAAGACGGAGGAGGAGGGGTACATGGCGATGCTGCGAAGTGGAGTCGCGGAGACAACATCAGCTATGATTCTGCTGACGGCGCTGCCTTCGCTATTGCACCCACATGTTATCTCCCAGGTTGCTCCCGAACTCCAAGTAGCCCAACACGCCTACGGCGACGTAGACGCTCCCAGCCCCACCAATCGCGGACCCAATGGCAGACTTGGCTCGATCGAGGTGCATGAGCGGGTCAGAGGCAGAGAGCTCGTTGTAGACGGGCAGCATATTCTGCGCGCAGGTGAAGGCGAAGACGAAGACGCTGTGCAAGTGTGGTATCCTGAGGCGTTAGAAAGACGCGCCGCTGCTCGTGCTGGCCTCGTTGCTTGTCTGTCTGGCACTCACGGGAAGATGGCCAGGATGTGCGGCGAGAACACCAGTGCATGCACCTCCCCCCTTTCGGGCAGTGTGCTCCTCGCAGTGGGGCTCGCCGCAAAGACTACCACGATCACCACCAGATATGCCACTGCTGTCAAACTCAAATAGGAAGTATGGCGGAGCGAGTCGAGTTTGCGGAGGAAGCAGAGCGGCATGAGGAGGACAACGAGGAGGGTCACCCAGAAGTCCCTGTCGAGGAGAAGAGGCGGTATGGCCTCGTGCTCGTGACCAGCAGCTTTGAGGAATGAGAGCACCACTTGTGGCATAAGTTGGCCGGAAATGATAAGGTAGGAGATGGAGACGCCGTAGCACTGTGGGTCGGCAAAGAAGTACGCTGGTGGTCAGTCGGCTGCTGGAAAGCGACGGTAAGAGCGGGACGCTCAATCTTACCTTTAGTGCAATGGCCAGATCAAACCACCTGGCTCCTTTTGGGATGCTGCGGGACGAGGTGGATTGTAAATGACCAAGCCCAATCGCCCTTCTTTACCGCTCTTGGGCCCTTCTTTACCGCTCTGCCGACTCACGTCTTCAAAGCCACGCTGAAGAAACTCTGTCTCCTGCCACCCAGCTTATTTGCACACCTGGTGAGCAGGTATAGTCCCAGTGCCCCAGTGCAGCCACAGAGGATAATGAGGAAGACGCCTAGGAGCCAGCCAGTGTAGACAAAAGCGCCGGGCAGGGCAACCATGCCCGTGCCTATGATTGTGTTGCATAGATTGGCGATAGAGGAGACGAGAGAGGCATTGCCTCCGTCGAAGGATGTTTTGCGGGGGCGAGCGACTGCTGGTGGTATCGAAATGGAGACTGAGCGGGCGTTGTTGCCGTTTGGCTCTGTTGATGATGAGGCTGCTGCCTGGGTATCTTGATGTTGTGGCCTGCCATTGCTCGGGGCTCGAGGACCGTTAGATGACATCTTGGCCCTCCGGCAGACGTTGATGTCTCAAGGAGAGAGAGATGCGTACGTGGCCGTAAGGCGTAGCGAGAACAAAAGGACTTTGCTCTGCTCTGCTCTGTGTTGCGGACGTGAAGACGTGAATGAAGATGAGATGGAGTGGTAGGGTCGTGTGCGATAGACTAGCAGCCCCCCTCGCAGCTCGCCGAGTTTGGTGGCCCGCGCTCAACGATTGATGGACTGCAAGCGGCGGAGGAAGAGAAGTCGGCGGGCGTCGTCGTCGTCGCAGCGGCGGCTGCGCCCAAGGGCCCAAAAGTGAGACCAACGGCGAGCTGTGTCCAAGGGCGGGCAGGCAGGGCAGGGCGGCGAGGGCGGGCCAGGCAGCGCTGGACTTGAGCGGAGCGAGCGGGCAGGCAGCGAGGAGCGACGTCGACGACGACGTGGGCAGGCCAAGCAGGCAGACCGAAGTGTTGGAGTAGCGAGTCGGGTCAACGGCAGACAAGACGAACAGACGCCTCGTCTCCTCTCCATCTCTTCCTCATCATCACCTCGAATACGAGGTTGAACTCTATTCTTCTCCTTCTTCTTCACTCAGCCTACAGGGCTGCAGGCACATCTCACCCGCGTGCCCGAGACGACGCTGTCACTTGTGGGTCTCAGCGATTCGCATTGGCCGGACAGCGGCTGCGCTCCTCTTCGTCTTCGAGCGCCAGCTGTGCACGTCCAAGCATCCTGACGACGACGACGACCCACTGAAGAAGACCCCTTCGAATAAGCAACTACACTGGATACCCCATCGGCTCAACGCAGCATCGATCGAGTCAGCGCTACTACCCATCTTATCTCACTCACGACATCGCCCCCGCCCCTGAGCTACGCTGCAATACGACGGCACCTCGGTCCAGACACAAGCCAGCGGGGCAAGCGCGTCAGAAGACGCAAGTACTGGTCAAGATCTCTGACTGGCCAGACTTGCGAGCATGGCTGCCCTCCCACCATCTCAGCGCCATCGCAGGCCATCTTCGCCAGGTCAACAAGGTGTGCCCAGCAGCCCTCGTCGCTCTCTGCGCGGAAGACCATCGTCGAGCGGCACGCCAAATTCCCCGCCATCGACGTCGTCTTCGTCGACTGATCGCGCGAACACCCAAGGCTCCTCGATGAGTGGCTCGGCTGCCACGTCAAGACCGACGAGGCTAAGCCTCACCAGCAGAGCCGCAGCTCCTCAGTCCAATCCATCGGCTGGCGAAGATCGGTACCCGACCACCAGATACTCAGCTACCTCGTCGTCGACTTCAAACACAGGTAACAGAGGGCCATCGTATGGGTCCACTGCCGGCTCGAGCGCTCGTTTGGGGGACACCCTGCTGCGCAAGAGCAGCCCCATAACGGCATCGACTCGCACCTTCTCCAGCTCCGGCCAGCAGCAACCACAACAGCAGCAGCAGCATCTCTCTGCGGCGGCGAAAGCTCCTGAGTCACGGTCATCATCAATGTCGAGCTCAAAAGCGACGCCAGGGGCAGGTATGACGCCTAGCAGTAGCGCGTCCAATGGCCTCTTCACCGCAGCCACCTCACCCTCGACGTCATTGATGGGACCTCCGAAAGCCCGCCCGTCGGCTGGCAGAGTAGCGAGTGGAAGTCATGCTGCGCGTTCCCCACAATCGCAGCCACCGTTGCCGACCCTGCCTAACTTTGACGCCTCGATCCATTCGCCCATCTTCGGCAGCGGCATGGACGACGAGACGAACGAGACTGCCCTGTTCGACGACTCGATGTCCTCCTTCCCTTCTCTCTCTGGCCTCACTCCGCCACCGCGATCGACACCAGGCCCTGACGTTGCTGCCTCACCGCGCAATGATGCCAAGGTCCTCGGCGCCCTCTCAGCTCGCAGGCCCGACCTGCACATTAAGCTCGACGAGCCCAGTGCAGGCCAGGCGCCCTCATCAAGATTCTCGGCCTTCTCTCCGACCAATGCCACGCCTGACGTGTCAGATCGCAAGACGGCGGGCAGGGTGAACTCGACACTCTCAGCCAGCGGAAAGTCAGGCTCATCCTCTTCGGCAACGACGCCGGCTCGAGAGCTAACCCAGAGCATGGCTGGGCTAGGTCTAGGTCTTCCGTCCAGTCTAGGCTCAAGTCAGAGCGGTAGTGGAGGGCTATCAGCCTCTTCGAGCTTGGCTGTCATTCCACAGACGCCGGAGAGACGCGGCGAGCTATCACCAACAATCTCACCCAGCGGCTATGATCGTGCAGGGCAGATTGGACTCGGAGAGCTATCAACACCAAGATGGGCAGGAGATACCTCAATGAACAGTCGCACGTGGGGCAAGAGCTCACGCAGTGGCGAGCAGCAACCCACACCTGCTCGTGCTTCAGCAAAGTACCGCGACACATCTGCTACGAGCGCTGCCCAGCGTCACTCGCGAGCCATCTCGCTCACTTCGTCCGCGGCGCCACACGCAACGCAGCGTAACCCATCTGGGCCTCCGTCATCTAAAGCCACGCTCTCTACCTCCCCCTCGATGCCAGTTCACAATGTGACGAACCTGGCCTCCATCTCTTCCCTCACTCGGGACTTCGGCAATGACCCCACCGAGTACATGCGCAGCTTGCACGAAATGTCTGGAGGAGGCGCAGACAGCCCGCCCTTTTCCATAAATGCCATGTCCGAGTCCGACTCGAGCATCGCGCATGGCAACGAAGAGCTCGCGGGACTTAAAACGGCAATTGCGCAGAGTCAGGCGAAGGGAAGGTCAAGACCGGGGGGAGCAGCAGGCACTGTGTCTTCGCCGCAGAACAGCTCGGCCACGACGTTGCGACCGCGAGGAGAACCGACATCGTCGCCGCGAAAAGCATACCAATCATCGCCTCGAATTGGCGACCTGGCCTGGTCGGGTGAAGAGACTGGACCCTTTGGCGTCAGTTCCTCGTCGCCCCGTAGGACGGACAAGTCAGCCTTGCCGCAAGTGGTGGACCCCTACGGCGTCAGCGAAGACGAGTATCGCGGATCGTTTGACCTTAATTCGGCCATTGCTGACCTGCTCAAGGACGACGAAGACAGGCGCCAACGTCGCAAAGACGCAGGCATCGAGTCCGACACCGAGTCCGCGAGAGGATCGCTGGAGAAGTCGACCAGGAGTGTCGCAGGTGCTTCATCTTCGAAGCCACCCTCTCACCATGCCTCACCGCTGCGCAAACCGACCGACCTACCGAACATGACGGAGCGTCAGAGTCGATTTAGTAAGGCTAGTGGTGCTGCGACAGAGGGCAGCGAGAAACCTGTTCAGCGTAGTCGTCACTCCAGCTCGCCAGGTCATGTGCTCTCTGGCGGCTCCTCAGCTGCTGCTCCTCGAGCCAGCGGCCCTCGTCACTCCACGGCTGTCTCAGCAGCAATGGTCCCATCCAACTCGCAAAGCAGTGCTGGAGGTGGCAGCACGGTTGCTCGCAACGGAAGCAAGCGTGCGTCGAGTTCCAGCATCGGCCACACGTTGCTACGTGGTGGCTCGCTGCACTTTGGCGCTTCAGAGAATGAGACAATAGAGGCTGCGGAGGCGCTCAGGAAGCTGGACGGTATTGGCAGTGCAGGGTCGAGACGTAGGAGCGGGAGCCGTGAGCGTCCGTCTACGGAAGCGCCGTCGGTCAAGAGCCCTCGAGCGAGCAAGTCCTACTCCACTCAGTCTAGGCCAGGCAGCGCTGGTCGCCGCACGCCTGGCTCCAACAGCAGGCCATCATCGCCTGCTAGCACCTCGATACGAGCCCAGCGATCAACTGATGCCACCTCGCGTCAGCGTACCTCTGAGGAGTCACGTAACAGAAGGACATCCCGCAATCTTTCGAGGCCCCGCTACGACGAGCTTGGTGGCATTTCGCCAAAGATCAGCCTCGATAGTCCTACGGCTGCAGGGCTCTCCAGTCCGCGCACTCGCAAGTCAGCGCTTCCTCCCCTGCCGACGAGCAGCTCAGTCATGGCCGCTGCTAGCTACTCGCCTTCCATTGCTACCAACTCCAGTAAGAGGGTGTCCGCGGTGTCCACTGCATCTAGGGATTCGTCGAACAAGGATGCGGCAGCCACGGCAGCTACGCCCACCACTGCAGCTTCGCGTCTCTCCTTGACTGGCTCCAACAAGGCTGGGCGAGCTAGCGACGCCTCTTCGCACTGGACTGGCTCTATTGACACGCCGCGATCAGAGTCGTTTGAGGAGGATGATCGTTCAACCATGCAACAGCATGGTATACAAGGTTCGGGCAGTCGATCAGGAGGTGCGACGCCTGGTGGCAGCGCTCTGGTCATCCCACCTGTCCCTCCCTTGCCCAAGGCATGGGAGTCATCTCGCTCTGCATCGAACACCAATCTTCGCGCACTGGCAGCTGCTCCTACCACTGGAGCTGAGGCAGCTGACGCATACCCGGGCTCATCGCCAATGGCTCAGTCAACATCCTCCTTCGGCGGCAAAACTGGCAACGAGAGTTCCGTCACCTCACCACAGATCGACTCGGCTTCAAGCGGGGCAGGCAGCCGCTCCGTAGCAAAGAAGTGGAGCCTATCCAGCCTCTCCAACGCCCTCGGTCGCAGCCCTTCGTCCCATCGAAAAGGCAATGCAGACAGCTTCAACAGTCCTCAGCTGCCCACTTCACCGGTGATGACGACCAACTCAAGCACGCGCGCTGGGCCAAGGTCGAGTGTTGAGACGGGCTCGACGGCGGGAACGCTCAAAGATGCGAGTGTGGACGTGGCCAACAGCAGCTTTGAGTCTTCTTCCCGTCCAAGTACCAAGCCACAGAGCCCTGCGCGTCGTACACCGTCCTTCTTCCGCAGGCGTCAAACGGGAGGAAGCAGCAGTGATGCGCCCTTCCAAGCTTCTAGCTCATCCTCTAGCGGCGGGCTCTCTGCAGGAGCGAAGCAATCCCCTGATCTCTCCTCTTCCAGACGTAGCCCGCAACCGTCCGCTGGTCGCTCATCCCGCAAGTCTATCCTCGGACTGGGCAGCCTGCTCAAAGGGAGCGGATCGAGGAAGAGCGTCGCAGTCTCCAACGACGAGTCGCAGACGTCGAACCTGTCATCCTCTGCCACGTTGCCCAGTCTTAGCACGGATGAGCCTCCCACGCCGAGCAGCAAAACGCCCAAGGCCTCTCGCCGTACGAGCCTTATTGGACGAAGACGTGGCAAGACCTTGCCTTCCTCAACTGACCCGCCTGTGGTTCCTCCAGCTACTCTGCCACCTATGCAGCTAGCCCCGATCGGTACCACGCCCAGTCTGCGCAACATGACGAGCAAGCCAGATCTATCGGGTGCAGCGACCACGGTAGACGACACCAATACTGTGCGACGCAGACTGGCCAATAGCAATTCGACGGGCGACCTGCAGGCCAAGACGCGTCCGTCGGCTGAGGAATCCCAGCCGCAGACGCCGCGCACTGCTATGCCCACCATTCAGGACAACTCGCCCAAGGGACAAACGATGCAGCCGCTGCCCAACACGGACTTGCAAACGCCCACCACTTCTGCCGTCAGTCGCATCCCGCGCGCCACGGGCTCGATTCGCCGTACGCCGCTGCGGACCGCCAATGAGGGCGCCAACAATGGCAGTGAGATGACCCCTTCGGCCTCGTTCGCGAGTGTGCGACGATTAAGCAGCTATGGTGGAAGTGCATTGCCCTCGCTTAGTAAAAGCGCGACGATGGCGTCGTTGGCGTCCAACTTCGGGATCCAGAATGGAACGACTGGCCCCGAGGACGACAGTGCCTCGGTTGCCAGCTCAGAGACGATACAGAAGGGCAAAGAGGCTCGGCGCAAGTCTGCCACTGCGGCAGCGCAGGGTCCCGGGTCATCGGCCTTGTCTTCATCAACGAGTGGCAGCGGTGTGTCATCCACGATTCAGCCAATTCTCAACGCCTACAACGCAGCCAAAACAACAAGCGAGGTGGATGGGGCTCTACGTCGCGCCAGGATCACGGCTTACTCGAGTAATCTGTCCACCACGGATCGCGAGGCGCTCAACAACTTATTTGCACGACATGAGCAGAAGACCAAAGCTGGGGCGAGCGATCAGCAACAACCTCAGACTCAGGCCGCACCGGTCATCAAGGCGAAGATCAGCGAGGGCGTACCGGCCAGGATGCAACGTCAGCCATCCACAACTTCACGCGAAGCTCTCTCTTCGAGTCAGACGTCAAGCGGTGTACCACGCCGTGTAAAGACGTCTTCCACCGTAGCTGGCTCCTCGGCCGCCCGCGCCGCTCGCGAATCTGCCCTGAGCAACAGCACCTCCGGCAGCACGCCGTCGGCTTCGGCCTCGAGCGCTGCCCGCACAGCCAGTCGCGCGCTATCACGCGGCTCCCCCGCCACCCTCCTAGACAGTCGCTCCACCTCTGCCGCGTCCACCGCCGTGGACGAAGAGGAGCGTCTGGGAGACGAGGAAATGGAGGCGTACATCCGCCGCTCACACGCCAAGAAGCTGGCGCAAGGCGTCTCGCAAGACGAGCTGGACAAGATGCTGAAGTTCCCCGAGCCGGAGCCACCCTCCAAGGCTTATTCGCCTCGGCAGGCTGAGGCTTTGTACGGGAATCAGCTGAGTGAGTTTGAGGCCAAGGAGATGTTCCAGTATCAGGAGATCTACTACGTCGGCAACCCTCGCTCCAAGATCATGGCCACGCCCGACAAATCATCGAGCAATCACGGGTACGACGATGAGCGCGGGGACTACATTGTGGTGGACCGGGATCACCTCGCCTATCGCTACGAGATCGTCGGCACCCTCGGTCGAGGCTCTTTTGGTCAAGTACTGCAATGCAAGGACCACAAGACTGGTCGAAGCGTGGCCATCAAGCTCATTCGCAACAAGAAGCGTTTCCATCACCAAGCCCTCGTGGAGGTCAAGATCCTGCAGAACCTGGTGCAATGGGACCCGGATGAGCAGTACAATGTCATCAAGATGACGGACTCCTTTTACTTCCGCAATCACCTCTGCATCTCCATGGAGTTATTGAGCATCAATCTGTACGAGCTGATCAAGGCCAACAGCTTTGCTGGGTTCACGACTGGGTTGATTCGCAGGTTCAGCAGTCAGGTGCTGCTCAGCTTGGTTCTGATGAAGCATCACCGCGTCGTGCACTGCGATTTGAAGCCGGAGAACATCTTGCTCAAGCATCCTCGGAAGAGCGCGATCAAGGTTATCGATTTCGGATCGAGCTGCTTTGAGCACGAAAAGTGAGTGTGGGCGCAGCGAGATCGCCACGCCTCTTGACTCACGCTGACCCTTGCTTGCCCCACGCGCAGAGTCTATACCTACATCCAGTCACGCTTCTACCGCAGTCCCGAGGTGATCCTCGGCATGAACTACCACACAGCGATCGATATCTGGTCTCTCGGCTGCATCCTCGCCGAGCTCTACACGGGCTACCCGCTTTTCCCTGGCGAAAACGAACAAGAACAGCTCTCCTGCATCATGGAAGTCCTCGGTGTACCCGACCGCTACCTCGTCGACCGCTCTTCCCGCAAGAAGCTGTTCTTCGACTCCACAGGCAGCCCGCGCCCGTACGTGAGCAACAAGGGCAAGCGGAGGAGAGCGGGAACCAGGACCCTAGGGCAGGCATTGAAGTGTGGAGACGAGCTCTTCTTGGACTTCTTGGCTAGGTGTCTCGTGTGGGATCCAGAGCGACGAATCAAGCCGGAGGCAGCATTGAGGCATGCGTGGATTCGCTCGGCTGCTGGAGGGGGACCATCTACGGTCGGACATGTGAGGCAGACATCCCTTTCGCTGCGCAACGCTGCTGCAGGAGCCAACAGCTCGACCGTTGCGTCCAGCTCTGGTGCAGGGGTGAGTTCCACGCCACGCACGGCCAGAGCAAGCTTGATCACCTCGTCTTCCACGAGTGCCGCAAGCGTCATGGCCGCCAGGGCGTCGACGGTTACGCAGCCTACCAGTCATCACGGTCATGTGCCTTCAACTCCAGGCAAGAGAGCGTCACTGCAGGGAAGGGCGGGAAGCGATATGCATCAGACGCCGGGGTCGATCAGGAGAGGGCAACAGCAGCAGCAGCAGTCGGTTGGATCGTGAAAGGAGGAGACAGGGATGGCTATGAGATGGTCACGGCTGTTTGAAGAATCACATCTATGAGTCTACAATAAAGTCAAACCAACACCACAACACACAACAATACCCAGCGGCACCACGAGGTCACCCGCTCTTCTTCTTTCCTCTTCTACTTTCACGACTATGCAGACTCCTCTCTCGGGTAGGGCGGATATTCACTACGACGGCTATGTTCCCCTGCAAAGGTCTTTTTTGCTCTCTCTTCTTTGTCTCCTGATGACGGTAATCGAGACATGATGAACAGACTGGGCAGTGTGATGCGCGATGGAGATATTTGATTGATGCTCGATGTGAAGCCGATCGATGATTTGCATGGTATCGCCTCGTATGAGGATTGCCTGTCTGCCGCAGTCTTATCCTCGTTGTCTGACTTTGTCCCCTCGTCTACATCTACGTGTACCACTGCTCCCATCTTTTCCTCTCCTCCTCATTCCCTTCAAAAGTAAATCCATCCAGCTTCATAACCTCGTCCCATCCCTCTCCTTCCCCACTCCCCATCACAGGCGGCTGCAACGTCTTGTAATACGTGGCAAATGCCATGCCAGGCAATTTACCCCTCTTGGCCTCTCCAGCTTCTTCCTCCGCGTGACCCCACTCAGCCCTAAAAGCGTCATTATGCACGGCAATCGCCTGCGGAACGTTGAGGTGGATGGCGAGGAGGTGTACCTTCTTGCGATCCACACCGGGAGTCGTGGAGAGGAGGTCGATATACGGCTTGCGCGCTTGGCGCGTGGGGTTGGTGTTGTCTATCACGACGCTCTTGCCAGCTTTGAGAGCCTCGGCCGCAGTAGAGAGGCAGCGAGCGGGGGTCTTCAGCAGATCCCTGTTGGCCCGCACCCATTGTGTTTTGCGGGAAGAGCAGAGGGCGCGAGCGATGCGGCTTTTGCCGGAGGCTTGCGGGCCGACCAGGATGAGCAGGGTTTGCGGGTTGGTGGGGAGGAGGAGACGCTCGACGAGGTCAGGAATGGTGAACGAGGAGGAGGAGACGACAGCCGTGGTCGCGGGACTGGGGAGGACGACGGGGTGATACCCCTTGAACTGAAATGGGCTGCGGCGGGCGTGCGTAGGAGTGTGAGTGTGAGTGACGTGATCAAAGGCGCTGACGCACTTCATCACACCCTTTAGCCTTCTCAGAGAATGCTACTTACGCCGGCTGCTCCTTGAAAAAGAATTCCTCCGGAGTGTGGAACTTCCATCCTAAATTCGCAGCGAGCTTGCGATCTCCATCTCCGTGGTCGGCCTTGGACCGATGCCCTCCTGGCCCACGTCCCGCCGCATCTCCGACGTAGAAGGAATGCGCTCGCTCTTGTGAACCGTCTGATCCCATCGATCCCATGTCTAGCGGCGCAATTGCATCCTCCCCGCCAGCGACCCGCCACATCTCCTTGAGCATCCCAATCCATCCCGGGCGAGGCTTGCGGTACTCGTCGTCTCGCACGGGGGCAAAGACGACAAAAGGTCTTCCGATCCTCACTGCGACCAAACTCAGCCTCTCTTTCCACACTTTCAGCCTCTCAAACTTGTCGGCCTTTCTCGGCACGTCGAGGTTCTTTTGATTCGTCACCAGGACGAGCAAAGCGCCGGCGTCGCTCTCACTCCTTACGGCCTCGAGGAGCGAGTCCTGTTCGAGCTCACTTTGGCCGCAGAATTTCCAATCCGAGGCACTTTCGAAATTGTAGCTCATTTTCCCCGATGCTGTTCGAATGAGCGTATCATCGAGATCAAACGCGGCGACCTTGTGTTTGCCCGAGAGGCGAGGATGGCGTTTGGCGTGAGAGGAGGAAGGGTCAGCGGCGGCCAGAATGGTGGCACGGTCGATGGCATATGCGAATGGATCGCCGAAGACCCCCAGGAGGCAGGACTGATCATGTCCGAGGGGCGTGCGCCAATGGATTCTGGGGACAGGGCCTGCGGAGCGTGGAGCAAAGAAGCCCTTCTTGCCGTTGACGGCGCTCCAGTTGCCAAAGACATCGCCGTTTCCCGTACGCGCAGCTGAAGTAGCTGCCGGGACCTCAATGGACTGCTTGACCCCGCCATTGTTTGCCTCGACATTGCGTCGTTGAGAAGCAGCTACGCTGGTCTCCTTCTTGAGAACCTTTTTTGGCTGCGTAGGCTCCTCCTCATCCTCTGTGCAGCTCTCCGGGTCATTGCCCACCGCCATAGCGCTCGAGTTCGTCCCTTCCTCGACCTTGCGCTTACCCGCCATGCTGAGAGCGCGATGAAGCGAAGAACCTCTCTTTGCCTCCAACGATTCCTTGTTGACGGAGACGATGGGCAGACGGCACGCTCGTCCTATTAGGAACGGCAGCAATGGACCCAGACGTAGCAAGGCGAGACGCCTCAACTGCGGGCGCAAGGATGCCTGTGAGACTAGAATTGTCAGCTCTGTGCAGGTTTGGACCTTGCCCAGCTATTGTGATTGTGAAATATCGAGCTGAAGGCGGTCGAATTCTGGTAGTATCTTGTATCGAGAGGGAGTGAGGGAGAGGAAGAGGAACAACGTCGACTCGTCAGTCCGCCCTCTCACGTCGAGCACGTAGCACGGGCCACACGGCTCGACGCGTCGATCAGAGGGGAATGGGTTCGACTCATTCCTCCTCAAGGTAGCGTCATGTTCAATAAAATAGCAGCTTGGTGAAGGGCCAGAGAGGTGAGAATGAAGAGTATAGTAAAAGACAACGGCAACCTAGATGTGTAGGTCACCCGAAGACAAGCTATTGGATAGAAGACAAATCCGCGTGTCTCCCTTCAAAGGCATCACGATCCGCTCCTTGGTGCCCGTGCCACGCAAGCTCAGATTCCCAGCTCCTCTTCCATCTCCCTCACCCTGTCCTCATCCTCGTGTCCTGCTTCGCCCACAATGACGGTGTCGTCTCCCGCGTCTCCGTTCCCACCGTCCTCAGCAGCAGACGCGAAGCCCACGTTGGAAGCCGTCCCCATCTCCACAAGTGTGGTTGGAGCGCGCGATCCCAGCGTTGGGCGCTGTGGGCGTGCTACTGCTACTTCTTCCCTGTTCTCTGCATCATCGTCCTCCCCGTCCTCCTCTTCGCCGGCAGAAAGCTCCCGCAGTTCCCGCTCCTGCTCGCGCATCGCTGCCAGAGACTCATCTGGGTCCGTGATACCGCGAATGGCTTCGTCCACCACTGATTCGGGTGCGAGGGAATTGAAGCCAGCGATGACTGCAGAGGGTCCAGGCGATTGAGGCATGGCTGCGCTACTTGAAGCCGTTGCCGCGGCAGCCGTCAAGTCTCCCAAGCTAGCAACCCTCGTTCCCAGCCTGGGCGTCATCGGCCCAGTGACGGAACCACGATGGGGAAGAGCAGGGCGTCCACCTGCAGGGACGGCAGCAGCAGGAGCGGGAATGGCCTGCCTTGGACCAGGGTACGCAGGCAAGTCCTCGGCCTCGTTCAATCTCGACCCATCGTCCCTGAACAGCTGCGTATAAGCCGGCAGCACAGGAGCATCACCTGGCGCACCCATACTGATCATAGGCGGCTGCAAGGTTGTCCTGCCTGGCCCACCATCCTCGGAGTCCTGCCCACTCGTGGTTACAGTAATGGGCATCGGAGCGAATTGCTCCCTGACCTCCCTAGGCGGAGCCTCCGTGAAACGCACAGGGACACACATTACAAGGGCTTGACCCCATTCGCCTTCGCCTCCAAGGGGCTTGGCTCCGAAACCGAAGCCGAGCTTGACTTTCAGCTTGTGGCGAATGCGCATGTGCGGGCTTTCATAGTCTGACAGGAGTTGAGGTGTGCCCTCACGACGGGCTGCAGAAGCAGATGATGGAACGAGAGGAAGGTTGACCGTCATGCGGATTCTGCCCTTGGTGAGATCCACCCCGTGAGAGTCGTCACCACTGAAGTTGTAGGTGGCTCGCGGTTGGTCTACATCGAGTTGATCGAGACCACCACCGATGCCGCCGTTCGAGCCTATGACTGCTGAGCCGTTGGGTCCACTGCCGTTGCCTGCGTTGCCGGAAGCGCCTTCCTCGTATCCACCTTCCATGACTGCCGTCGCAAAGGTGCTGAGGCCCCGCACCGCAGCTTCGTAGGCTCGTCGACCGCGCCCTGTCCGCCTCGGTGTTGTAGGTGAGTTGCTGCTGCTGCTGCTGCCGTTGCCCACGGAGACGGAGGCGGACAGAGGAGCAGAAGATTGTAGGACTGCCCCGCTTGCCGTGGTGACTTGGGGAATGGCAAGAGGCGGGCCGCTCGGCCGACGAGGGGTCGGAGCTCCAGCAGGGGCGAGCGGAAGAGAGGAGCTTTGAGGCTGAGCAAGAGCGGGTGCTGGTCCTTCTGCAGCAGGTGCGCGGCTGGGAGAGGCCCCCCGGACAATGCTTGAGGAGCCTCGACGACCTTGTGCGTCAGCGAAGAGCTCGCGCTGCTGCGTCTGAAGGCCCTCCGACCGGATGGTGCTTGCCGTACTTTGAGATGCTGCGGCTGAGGACGAGGACGACGTCTGCTCGACGGCGGTAGGCAGAGGGGGAACAGGCGGCGGTGGTGTGGCTACACCGCCATGAGTTCTCGACGGCCCAGCGCTGCCACTGCCACTGCCATTGTTGCCTCCGACGGGAACGAGAGACTTACGTCTGTTTCCCTTTTCTTTGCCCTTGCCTTTGCGATCACCTGCCTCTGCAGAGGTGCCCTGTTGGCCTTCCCTCTCCTTGTCCTTCTGCTGGAAGCTCGGTGGCGGCCCCACTACATTACTCCTCACGCGCTCCACGTCATTCTCCTCCGACGTCAGCCTGCGTCCACTATCAAGCAATGCCAGATGGCTCCTCATCGGCTCAGGGTCATACGCTGACCTCACGCGGACCTCCTGAGAGCTTTCCACCGGCCTGTTTCCCATCGGCGGCGTGTATGCCGGCAGAACTGGTAACTCTACGGCCTTGATCTTCGGCTCGGGTGGCACGGGGAATGTTGCGCAGAAAGTGCGCGAAGGTACAGATGTGTGCCGCTCAGACTGGGTGCACATGAGCTCCATGTCCCTCAACCTCAAGCCGCCCAACTCGCGCACTTTGGTCCAGCCAGGGGTGCGACCAACCTCGACTTGGATGCCGAAGGTGAGAATCTCTGCATTCTGGACTTGAATATGCGATGGGACGGAGATGGTTAGGCTGAAGGGCAGTCCGTCTCCTTCCTCAATGCCGGAGTCGATCGGTGGGTGAAGGATGGGACGATGCAGGAAGTGACGCATCGGCGGGGCTCCGTTATTGGTCGAGGAAGCTGCATTGTCTGTATTTGAGCCCGGTTGGGCGCCAAATTCGTGTGTTGCACCCATGGCGGAGCTGGTCCGGACGGGGGGAGGAGGAGGATGACGAGCCGCCATTGCCTGCTTCGATGGGTCGGTCGGGCCGTTGAGAGCGCTGGGGGCAATGGGCAGGGGGGCTGGTGGAGCTCTGTCAGGTACAGCCGGCTGGGGAGCAGACACTGTGGTAGGAGCTGCTGCTGGCTCGATTGCAGGCGCCATGGCGGGCGTGCTCGTGCTACTGAAGGTTGGCGTGCTCTGAGCAACGACAGCAGGACCAAGAGTGGTAGACGCCGGCGCCGGCGTTGCCTCTGGCACGGGTGGCAATTCGCGCTGCTCTCTGACAGGTTGAGGTGGCTGCTGTGACTCAGCCTGTTGTCTCGCCGGCGGAGGATCCTGCGCCCCGGCAGGTAGCGAGTCGCCTACAACTGCGAGTCTTGCCACGGGCACTGGGATCACGTCACGACACCTCCGCACCACAATCAAATACTTGTTGCTCTTGACCAGCAGCGTACCATCTGCCTGGCGCTTCGTCCCTCCTCCATCAAGTCGAGCAGAAAGCGATGGGCGGTGAGGCGGTACAAGTGACCCTCCAGAGACGTTGCGCTGCTGCTCTCCGCTCTCATTGGCTGAGGTGGATGAAGTGCGAGCTTTGAGGGAGAGCTGCTTCGCGCGCTTGCTGAGCCAGCTTTCCCTGCCTCGGTTCCGCTGACTCGACGACCCACCGAGGTCTAGGTCTGGCAGCTGCTGCACGTGCTGCGTCGGGCTAGACGTCGTAGGTAGAAGCTCACCATGCTCGCCGACCATCATCGACTCGGGCTCGGCAGTCAAATTATGTCTCTCTGTGGTGACGGTTGAGGGCGCACCTTGCGCATTCAGCACGACAGCGGAGGCCCCTACGCAGTAGAAGGTGGCACCAAAGCGCGAGTAGGCTGAGCCAGGCAACCAGCCGGGGATGTTGAGGTCGAATTGAATCTTGTAGCGGAGTGGCTCGTTGCTTGTTGTCTCGTCCGCTTCAAGGTCGGAAGCTAGCGGCAGCGTGGCATCGTCAGCGAGAAGCTCCTGCGGAACCTCGCACAGCTTGATGCCGGAGTAGCGACCAGAGAGATCGGCGTACGTGGAGAAGCCAGAGAAGGTGAGCGTCAGAGATTTGACGGTGACCGGCCTCGACGGATCAGCTGATCGTTGCGGACGCGGTACGGTGACTAGGACATGGCCTGACAGCGAGTAGTTGGCGCTGGTCTGCGTGGATCCAAACATATTGACCGTGTCCACCATCGGATCAATCGAAAGAGTTACCTCACGCGCGCGCTGCTCTTCCCTCTTCTTCCTACGCGCCTCCTTCTCTTGCGCTTTGGCAATTGCACGGAGCTGGTCAGCTGCTGACTGGCGTGACTCCAGTGGCGAGTCATGACTGGCGGCAGTGGCTGTGGGAGGCTCAGTGGCAGCCAGAAACTCCATCGCTGACATACCTGCCCCACCACCGCTAGGGCTAGCATCACGCTCGCGCACAGGCGAGCTGGCTACCATAGACACTGGTCGCGGTCGTGGTCGATTGGGTGACGAAGACGGGCCAGGGACAACCAGAGACGAGGGTCCACCAGCCGCGCCGCGGGCGACGGACAGAGTTGGTCCTGAGGCAGAACGTGGCGCTGGCGCTGATGATGAAGCTGGGGGCTCGGCGCTGAGGAAGTCCATCATTGTCATGCGTCGATCATTACGACGAGCGCGGCGGGTGTTCGGGAGGTCGTCTTCCAGGTCCTCATCCATGAGCTCGCGATTAGCCTCGTCTCCATCGGACTCGTCGCCGAGCATGTTACCTCCTCCTGCTGATCGAGGGCTCAAGCCTGAGTACCGCGCTCGTGAGGGTGAGCTCGAGACGCCCAGCGATGAAGATGCAGGAACTGCTATACCGTCGGCAGCCGAGACGTCGAGCGCTGGCAGGGCACTGGCTCGTTGCGCAGCTTTACGTCGGATCTCTTTGAGTGACGTCGAGGGTGTTGCCACGCTTCCGCTCCCGCTCAAGCTCGAGCTTGGTTCTCCCGAGTGTATACCGGCTGCTGTGGTCGCAGCCTCCTGGCTGACAGCTCTCTGCCAAACTCTCGCATTTGAGGACGGCCCCGCATCTCTCGCATCCTCGTCCGACGCCTGAGCGGGCCTGGGCGTATCATCTGCAAACGACGGCCCTCTTGATGCAGAGGCTGAATTGATCTTCCTCTCTGCGTCCAACGCTGGGCTGTCGTGACCGCTTGGAGTGTCTGTGCCGGCTATTGAAGGTGGAGCTGTGGCATACATGGCGGAGCCTGGAGGGCCGTCGCTGGGTATGTCGAGATTCGACGAGGTGTCGCGCGCCATTGCTTGCGATCGGGCGATGGAGGGCTTCGAGGAGGTTGGCATTGTGCTGCTCGTGGACTGCGTCTGCTCATTGGAGACTGCGTCTGGTTGAGACCAATGTGATACGTCGAAGCTGCCAATGCCTTCGAATGAGGGCAGGGGGATCAAGCCTTGCGCACCATTGCTCGCCACATCTGTAGCTGGCTGACGAGATGCTACGAGCTCGCTAGGCTGCCTCGCTTTGGAGCCATTGACGTTGGCATTCTCGACGCCGTGGACTGCCTGAAGCTGTGGCATTGGCTCCGTCGGGATCCAGCTAGCATTCATACGCTGCTTGCTGCTGACTGGACGCAGCAAACCAAAGAAAGACCCGCTTCTGCTCTTCGCCAGCGTATGCCCTCCCTCAAGAGCAGGCGATCCGCCGTTCCCAGTAACAGCAGCTGCTGCGGCAGCGCTAGCCGATTTCGTGGACAGCTCGCCCGAGCTCCTCTGCTTCGACAGAAGGCGCGACTTGGACTTGCTTTTTCTCAAACGATGCTGCTGGTGCGCCGCCGAGGGGTCAGTCAGAATGGAGTCGGTGCTGTCGCTGACGTTGCCCTGCGAGAGCAAGGGGCTGTGACGCAGCCGCGGTGATGGGGACGTCGATGCGCTTGCGGCAGAGGTGCTATTGCGCCGATGCCTGCTGCTGCTGCTGAAGTGGTGTCGCGGATTCAGCAGGTCCATTGCCTGGCTGGAAGAAGGATAATGATGATGAGACTCGACGTTGTCCGGCTGCTGCGTCCAGGTCATGAGCTGGGCAGGAGCAAGGATGAGAATGAAGGACGAGGAGAATGGGTAGCCGTGTATGCAGCTGGAAGGCTGACCTAAGCGTCGCTGTTGATGGTGAGACGGGCCGTCGTCATTGCTTTGCGGCTGTAGTCGGGGCGATGGCTGCTACGTCTGTTACGCCTCACTCCTCTCTGCGGTCTTCCGAGACGAGACGTCACGAGACGAAGAGGGGTTCAGAAAGACGAGACCCGCGAGCAAGTGGAGCGCTCGCGAAGCGAGTGCCGGACGATGATGAATAGTAAAGATGATGATATATCGCGACGCCGTTTGTGATGTTGGTTCTTCGTCGCTCGTACGTAGTCGTGATTTGAACTCGCCGTCGTTGGTGTCAATGTTCGTTCGTTAGCCTCGTCGTAGCTGGTGAGCCACACTCCTCGTTGCTCATTGCTGCACTCGAGTCCCTCTCGCTCGCCCCGCCTCCTGCACCAGCCGCCGCCCGCCTCCGCCTCCGCCCTCTTCATCTCCGCCCTGCTCTTAGAGCGCCTCGCGACTCTACCGACCACCAGAGTGACGCAGTGCCCTGACCGCCGAGCTGACGACGACGCGGCCAAGGCTCAGTCCGCATACGACGACGCTCGCCGCGAGCTCCACACGGCTGACCGCCCGTATCTCGCGACCCTGGACCCGCCCGACCGCCAGCCAGCCAACCTCTACTCCTGACCTATTGCAGCGACCAACGCAATCCCCCCCTCTCTCTCATCTCTCCTTACCACCATTATCACCACCACCGACAACAACTCCTCCTCTCTCAGTTGATCATCGCCATGCGGACATCGTACCTTGGCACCTTGGCAACCGCCTTGGCTGCTGCTTCATTCGCAGTAGCCGCCCCAGCTGCTCAGCATGCTGCGTCATTCAAGCCCGGTCAGACCCTGTCTACCTACGTCTCGGCCACTGGCGCTGAGCCTGCACCCCTCCATGCTCAAGAGACCCACCCCACCATCGAGGGCTCTTACATGGTCATCCTCAAAGACGGCGTCTCGACCGTTGACTTCTTTGCGCACCGTGCCATGATCACCGCCGCTCAGCAGTCGGCCAATGCGTTCCATGCCACCACGGCGGACGACGCTGCCGGCATCGGCCACATCTACGAGCTTGAGCAGCACCTCCAGGGTTACGCTGGCAAGTTCACCGATGACGTCGTCGACTACATTCGCTCGCTGCCTGAGGTGGCGTACGTCGAGAGGGACTCCGTCGTTAAGACGATGGAGATGCCCTACGACGAGTCCATGATCTGGGATACCCCTTACGACGTTTCCGTCGACAACGTCGCCATCGCTTCTGACCACCAACAGGCTGTTGAGAAGGGTGCTCCCTGGGTGAGTGGCGCCACGCTTGACCGCTTGCCTTATCTTGAGACGAGTGTCTGACACGTCCGCTGTCGCATCGCAGGGTCTTGCTCGTGTCTCGCACCGCAAGGAGCTTGGTCTCGGATCGTTCTCCAGGTACCTCTACGACGAGGACGCCGGAGAGGGTGTGACCGCATACATCATCGAGTAAGTAGCGAGAGCATCTCGAAAGTAGCGATAAGGCACAAGGCTGACGTGTCCTCGCCTCCACTCCCGCTTCGCAGCACCGGTATCAACATCAACCACGTCGAGTTCGAGGGTCGTGCTCGTTGGGGCAAGACTATGCCCGCCGGCTCCACTGACAAGGATGGTGAGCACGTCGCGCAGCCACACCCTGAGCGCGTCACCGTAACTGATCTTACTTTCTGCCACACCACGCTCGCGTAGGCAACGGACACGGCACCCACTGCGCTGGCACCGTCGTCTCTCGCAAGTACGGCGTAGCCAAGAAGGCCGACGTCGTTGCCGTCAAGGTCCTGTCCGACTCTGGCTCTGGCTCCATGTCCGACGTCACGGGCGGTGTCCTCTGGGCCGTCGAGGACGCCAAGAAGCAGTCTGCCGCCTTTGCTGCCAACCCATCGTCGACCAAGGCCAAGAAGCACAAGGGCTTCGTCGCTAACATGTCTCTCGGTGGCGGCAAGTCCCCCACTCTCGACCGCGCTGTAGACGGTGCTACCAAGTCTGGCCTTTCCTTTGCCGTCGCTGCTGGTAATGAGAACCAGGATGCATGCAACACATCGCCCGCCGGCGCCGAGGGCCCCGTCACTGTGGGTGCCTCGACGATCAACGACGAGCGTGCCTACTTTTCCAACAAGGGCAAGTGCGTCGACGTCTTCGGCCCTGGCTTGAACATTCTCTCCACCTGGAACACGGGCAACACCTCGACCAACACCATCTCGGGCACCTCGATGGCCTCTCCCCACGTCTGCGGTATTCTCGCCTACTACCTCAGCCTGCAAGACGATGGCAGCTCCAAGGCTGCCACGGCTTCCTTTGACGCTGCGTCGAACTCTCTGCTCCGCTTCCTTCCCCTGCAGGAGTCCCTCGCTCTGGCTGCCTACAAGGCCACTCAGTGGCTCTTTGGTACTGGCGCCGTGCTCGAGACTACCAATGCTTGGAAGGGATACGCTGCCGGCTTCCCCATCATGACGGCCATCAGCCCCGACTCGCTCAAGACGCTCATTGAGAAGGTAGCCACCAAGGGGGCCCTCCACCAGCTCGAGAAGGACACTGTCAACCTGCTTGTGTTCAACAACGCGACCCTCACTTAAGTTCGCGGAGTGGCAGTAGATGGTAGCAGTCAGCTTGGACATCTATCAGCATCAGCATCCATCCTCCCCTTCTCTTGCCTCGTCTCTTTTCCCCATCTAACGAAGCCTCATTCCCTCATCTTGTCAATCACTCCCGTCGTGGCCTACCAATGAAGTGTATCTCTCCTTTCCATCATAACAATCAATTAAAGAGAAGTCGCAGGAATCGAGCTCGTATTGCTACAGCGTGGTGCGTACAAAGGCGAGAAGGTGTGGGGTCCTAGAGGATGACGAGAGAGAGGGCGAAGGGGTGGGGTCCAGGTGTGGTCAGCAAACAGCTCTCTTCGTCTGCTTGAGGGTACACAGCCTTCGTTCTCCCTCGCCTACGTGGCCCTCTCTTCTCTCGCCGAGATCAGACGTGGTAGACGTCTCTTCCTTTCCCACCCCGCCAAGGGTGGGTCTGAAAGCTATGCATGTCATTTTTGTCTAAGCATTTGGTCATCCTCTGGTCGGGTGTGAGAGCGAGATGGGGCGCGCGAGCCCGAGGGAGGGACAGTGCAGTGGTGTGATGCGCCTAAACGTGGGTACTTACAAGGCATCGCGAGCGGAGAGGTGGACGGGTATGGAGGGATACAATTGAAGACAGGAAAGTTGCGAAAGCTGCGAGCTCGCTCTTGTCTTTGCCCTTTGCCTCTCACCGCTTCTGCATCTTCGGCCCTCCGATCCGACCGTCGCTCGCGAATCGACGCTCGAGCCAGACGATTTCGTGGAGGCGGGCGGTACTCGGGACTCGAGCGACATCGTCGTCTTGCTCAGCACCACGTTCACCACGTCGTCTCGATCAAGCATGGCCGCAGCCGCCATGGTAGCGCCATCTTCGATTGCGGGCCCCTCACGCCCGCGCCACCCCAACCCACACATTCGCAAGCTCCTAACCCGCCCAGGACCCTACTGCGACTCACCCACCTCGTACCCACCCGCCGATCCCTCGCCCTCACACTTCCTCACAACGCAATGTAAGATCCTCGTCATCGGCGCAGGCGGTCTGGGATGCGAGATTCTGTGCAATCTAGCTCTGAGCGGGTTCAGAGACATCCACGTAATCGACATGGACACCATCGATGTTTCAAACCTCAATCGCCAGTTCCTGTTCAGAGAGAAGGATGTAGGGCAGAGCAAGGCAGAGACAGCTGCCGCATTCGTCATGAAGCGCTGCCCCGGCGTGACAGTTACACCTTATCATGGCAAGATCCAGGACAAGGGGGACGATTACTATCTCTCATTCGATGTCATTGTATGCGGCCTGGACAGCGTAGACGCACGACGTTGGATATCCGCCACGCTCGTCAACCTCGTGGACGACGAGAATCCAAAGTCCCTCAAGCCCCTCATCGATGGTGGGACAGAAGGATTCAAGGGTCAAGCACGAGTCATCCTCCCCACCATCACGAGCTGCTACGAATGTTCCCTCGACATGCTCACGCGACAGACCACCTTCCCCATCTGCACCATAGCCAATACGCCCCGCCTGCCGGAGCACTGTATCGAATGGGCCTCCGTCCTCGAGTGGCCCAAAGTGCATGGTGAAGGCAAAAAGGTGGACGGCGACGATCCAGAGCACATTAGCTGGCTCCTCTCACGAGCTCAAGAGCGGGCAAAGGAGCACGGCATCACTGGCGTCACTTGGGAGCTCACTCAAGGAGTAGTCAAGAACATCATCCCCGCCATTGCATCAACGAACGCAGTCATCGCGGCGGCATGCACGCAAGAAGCTCTCAAGATCGCTACGGGATGCAACCCTTTCCTGAACAACTATACTATGTACACGGGAAATGAAGGGGTGTACACCTACACTTTCGAGCACCAAAAGCGGGCGGAATGCCCGGTCTGTGGGGGAGAGGCACGCTCCTTCCCTGTCAAAGCGGAGGAGACTGTAGGCGATGTGGTGGAGCGACTGAAAGAAGTGCAAGACCTGCAGATCAAGCGTCCCTCCCTCGCTTTTTCAGGCGATGCAAGCGACGCGGGCAAAGCGGGCAAGCCACTATATTTCCAGGCGCCAAAGCAGTTGGAGGAGGCTACGAGGCCCAACTTGGAGAGGAAGTGCGCTGAGGTATTCGAGGAGGGGGATGAGGTTGATGTTACAGATGCGGGGCTGCCATTCCAGTTGACGCTGGTCATTACGTTTGAGGGAGGGAGTGTGGCATAGGCGGTCCCCTCCATGAGCAATGAGACACGACACATCTGCAACACGATTCACTCATATCCACACAAACGCCGCGAACATGACATTGCGACTCGTTCTCTCATACCTACTTCTTCCCCTTCTTCTTGTCAACCTTCGCAATCGCCTTGTTCTTGTCCTTCTTGCTCGTCTTGTTCGCTCTCCTCTCCTTCTGCGCAGACTTCACCGCAGCCTTCCGCTCCTTCTTCGCGTCGCGATCCTCATGACGATGTCCGCGTGGAGGTCGATCCGGGTGTCGTTCTCCGTCTTCCTCGTCTGATGATTCCGAGCCTGAAGAGGAGCCGGACGAATCCTGACCACTTTCCTCGCCGCCCTCGCCGTCTTCCGGCTTGGTCGAGTGGGGTTGAGCACCCTTTGCCTGTGCCTCGTCCAGCCCAGTCACCCCGCCCGCGTAGATGAGCCCCTCCCCATCCGCAGCATCACCGTCGCCTTGCACCCCGTCTTGCTTGTTGCGCTTCAGACGCTCGATGTCCCTCTCGGGATCATAGACGTCGTTGAGCGTGCGCGGAATGTACGAGGAAAGGAAGACACGATCCGAGTCTGCTGAGCCGCTGCCATTCGCGTTCGCGCTGGCCGTCTCGGTGGTGTCCTGGCCGGCGGTAGAAGACGGCGTATCTGCCGCCGCTGAAGATGAGGATGGCGTAGCCTTGCTGCTGGTGGCGCTGGCCTCCATCATGGTCTTGAGCTCGGCCATCAGCTCATCCTCGCTCTCTCCAGCCTCGCGCTGCCTGACCTCAAGGAGAGCGAACGGACCGGTCCCGCCCGTCTCAACGACATTGCTGCCTGTCGACTCTGGTCCCTTCACGCCTCCCTCCGCCGATGCTGATGCTGCAGCATCCCCATACGCGTCATCCTCCCTCTCCTGCTCCACCCCTACCCTCCCTCCACCTCCTCTCCTCAGCCCGCTCGGCTCTTTTAACACCCAATCAAACACCTTGCGCAGTCCCATCACTCTGACACCACCACGCTTCGCGAAGTACGCCTCAACATGGGCAATGTCCGCGCGCAAAAAGTCGAGCGCTTTGGGATGATCATGCTCCACAGACTGCGAGACGTCGATGATCCATAGATGCCCATCCGAGTGGTAGAGGACGTTGTACTCGCTAAGATCGGCGTGGACTAAACGACAGGAGTGCCACATTGTGCGAATTGCGACGAGCATTTCGCGGTAGAGGAACTCCCACTTGGAGTCGCCCGCCGGAGGTTGGCCTGACTCCTGCGCAGCATCATGACGTTCCCTGTCAATCTGATCGATCACCTTCTCGGCGTCTTTAAGTCGCGGACTGGCCCATCCATCGTCGTCACCTACAAAATCCATGACGAGAACATGATCCCTCAACTCGAGCGGCTTGGGCGCTCTCACTCCAGCACTCGCCAATCTCTTGAGATTGCGGGCCTCCTTTTCTGCCCAAGTCTTGACCATCTTCCTCGGGTTGGACCCGGTGTACCCGTTCCTAAATCTGAATTCTCCGGAGACGTACTGATGTCGATCTTTGAATACCAAAATGGAAGTCTTGTAGATCTTGATTGCTACGTGGCCGCGCTTTTGCAGTTGCCTCTCGCTCAGTGGAGTAGCGTCCGTCTCCCCCTCCGAAAGTGGCGGAGGCAGAGAAGCATGGTAGACGTTGGCCTCTTTGCCTGTGGAAATGACACCGTCTATATGCTCGAGGAAGCCCCTTTGAAGCATCTTGAAGAGGATGACGAGGGTGCGTGGGTCGAGGACCTGTTGGTTTGTGGCTCGGTCTGCCTTGTCCTTCTCGCGGGTCGTCGAGGCCGAGCTCCCTGCTGCGCCTGATCCGCCGGTCTTGCGAGGGACGGATCCTGAAATCGACGAGGAGAGGGAGATGCGAGAGGCGTATGAGGATAGGGAGTTCAATTGAGCCGTCGTGCGGTCATGAGGAGTGGTGGAGGACGACGTGGGCTGATCCTGAGAGGAGGCGTTGGCTTGACCTTCGTTGTTGGTGTTGGGCTTACTCTTGCTGGAGTGACTGCCTGACACTGATGGCGAGGCTGCATTGGCTGCCTCTCGCGCCTCCTTGGCTGCGATGACTCTTCGCGGCGCGTTCATGGCTGGCAGTGGGACCGAAGAGCCGGACGAGCCTTCTGCGACGGACTGAATCTGCCGTGAGCGATTGTATAGCTTCGTGAAGTCTGCGAGGGTGAAGGATGAGCAGAGTGAGCGAATGTATCATGACATTTGGCATCGCCAATTTACCTCCTCTTGCCAGGTCCCAGTCAGCATCGTCCACTGCCAATGCTCGAACGGCCTCCAGTTCTTCCTCGTCCATTGAGTCGTCATCGTCATCGTCGTCGTCTTCCTCCACTTCTTCATAAGCCTGACCTTCGCGCTGGACCTTCAACGCGTCTCCATCATCTATCCTGGGCAGCTCCTTGTGCTGCTGGGCCACACTCGTCATGATGGGCTTGATTTGGTGATGGTGATGGTGACCGGGAGCGTAGCGTTGCAACCTGCGCCTCGCCGCCACTTTTGAAGCCCTTTCCGTCTCGTCTCCAACCACGTGGCCTGAGATGGCGCCTGTCACTCTGCGCGGCCCGACTTGGTCTCTGTCTGCCAACGCGAAGAGGCGTCTTGAAGCTCAGTCAGTCCATCCATCCAGAATCACATCGCGTCCCTCATCCTCACTACCAGCTCCTTCTGCCCCACACCCTCATCCCACCCTCGTCGCCTGCCCAAGATGTTCGGCGGTGGGGGCAACTCGGGCTTCACCTTCGGCCAGCCACAAGGGCAGCAGCAGCAGCAAGGGCAGCAGCAGGGCCAGACTGGCGGCTTGTTCGGACAGCAACAGCAGCAGCCTCAACAGAATGCCTTTGGTCAGCCGCAGTCGTCGGGAGGTGAGACACAAGAGAAGTGTGAAACATCGTTGTAAACCGGGCGCAAGACGACTGACGTCTTCTCTCTTCTCATCCAGCCTTTGGCTCTGGCGGCTTCGGCGCCCAGCAGCAGTCGCAGCCCGCCGGCGGAGGTCTATTCGGCCAAGCCAACAACAACGCCCAACCGGCATCCGGAGGCTTCTCCTTTGGCGGTCAGCAACAACAGCAGCCCGCAGCAGGTGGTTTTGGCGCCGCAGCAAGACCAGCTACCACATTTGGCGGCGGCTTCGGCGGCGGAGCGACCAGCAATACGGGCTCGACCTTCTCCTTCGGCGCGAATAACAATGCGCAGCAACAGCAGCCCCAGTCCAATCCCTTCGGTGCTGCTCCTGCCGCTAACAATCCCTTTGGAGCAAAGCCTGCCGGTGGCGGGCTGTTCGGCGGGGCAGCTCCTCAGCAGCAGCAGCAGCAGCCGGCAAGTGGTGGTCTCTTCGGACAACAGCCTCAGCAAGCCGCCGGCGGTGGTCTCTTTGGCGGCGCTGGTGCGGCTGGAGCTCCCGGGGCACAGGTTACGCAGGGCAGCTCCAATCCGCCCTACCAGGTCAGTGTGCTGCAGGAGAAGGACGCGTCCAACAATACGACGTCTTTTGCGTATCAGTCCATCAGCTGTATGCAGCCGTACAAGGGCATGAGCTTCGAAGAGCTCCGCGTGCAGGACTATGAGCAGGGAAGAAAGAGTGGCAATGCCAGCGGGCCTTCCACGTCTGGTGGGTTTGGATTCGGCCAGCAGAACCAGCAGCAGGGTCAGACCTCGACATTCGGTGGGGGAGGGGCCTTTGGACAGCAGCAACAGCAACCGCAGCAGGGAGGCGGGCTGTTCGGAGCGCAGAATAATCAGCAGCAAAGCGGTGGCCTGTTCGGTGGACAGCAGCAGCAGCAGCCTGCGTCAGGAGGCTTGTTCGGCCAGCAGAGTAACCAGCAGTCTGGCGGACTGTTTGGCGGTCAGCAGCAACAGCAGCAGCAACCTGCATCGACCGGCTTTAGCTTTGGCGGGAACAACACGCAGCAGCAACAGCAGCCCGCCTCAACTGGATTCTCATTCGGCGGGGCCGCACAAAGCAACAGCAATACCGCCAACAAGCCCCTCTTTGGCGGGTTTGGCTCGACGCAGCCGTCTACAAACACTGGCACAGGGGGTGGATTCTCCTTCGGCGGGCAGCAGCAGCAACCGCAACAGCAGCCGGGGCAGACGGGCGCCTTCGGCAGCACGGGTGCAACAGGCGGAGGCTTCTCATTTGGCGGCGCAGCGAATAATGCTCCCAAGCCTGGCGGCCTCTTCGGCTCCTCGCAGCCCGCGGCTACCTCGTCTGCGCCAGCCTTTGGCGGCTTTGGCGCAGCAGCATCTTCTGGCGCAGCCACTGCCAACAAGCCCGCCTTCTCTTTTGGCGGCACATCCTCATCCGGCACCGGCTTTGGCGCTCAGCCTGCGCCCTCGACTGGCGGCGGTCTGTTCGGCGGCGGGGCCGCAACCTCGCAGCCCATGACGACAAGCGCGCCTGCAGCAGGTGGAAGTCTCTTCGGCGGCTTTGGGCAGCAAAACGACCAGCAGCAACCTGGTCAACAAGGTCAACAGCCTGGTCAAACGGGCGGCCTCTTTGGCGGTGGTGCTGGAGGAACCAGCGGTGGTCTCTTTGGCGGAGCAGCTGGGGCGGCCAAGCCTGGAGGGCTCTTCGGCAGTAGCACAACGACTTCGCAACCAACTGGCCAGACTGGATTTGGTGCTGGCGGGACGACGGGCGGGTTCAGCTTTGGTGGCGCCAACAACCAGCAGCAGGGCCAGCAGCAGCAGAAGCCCGGAGGTTTCTCCTTTGGACAATCCACTACGGGCGCAGCGGGTGGTGGTGGTCTATTCGGTGGTGGAGCAGGAGCGACAGGCGGCGGTGGACTCTTTGGAAGCTCAACGACAGGCGCAGGTGGAAGCTCGCTCTTCGGCAACAACACGGCAGGTCAGGCAGGTGCCGGCGGTGGCGGCCTTTTCGGCTCGTCAACAGCTGGAGGCCAAGCCGGTGGACTCTTTGGCTCGCAATCAGGTCAGCCAGCCAATCTTCCTCCTCAAGGCGTGGGCCTCACCTCGGATCCCTACGGCACCGACGCCCTCTTCAAGTCGATTGGCGCGGGAGGTGCAGTGAACCAACCGGCACTGCCATTCAACGTCTCGACAAGTGGCCCGCAACAAGGTCCATCCCCACTCTCAGCGAGCGTGCGCAGCAAGCCCCTTCCCGCACCAATGATGAGCCCCTTCCGTGCAAACCCAAAGAACGCAAGCCGCATCGCCCGCCTTCGCGCTGGTGGCACTCCGGCGCGAGACTCCTCGCCCTCGGCGGGGGCCAACGGTCTGTTCGGTCGACGGTCTAGCCCTGCTCTCAACGGACCTGGAGGTCTCTTCCAAGGGCTCAGCGATGAAGTCGGGAGCCCCTCGGCAGACTCTGGTCTCCCCTCGCAGGCCTTTGTGGGTCGCTCCAACGTGAAGCGCCTGATCCTCAACGACAATGGCGGCGATCGATCAACATGGGGCGGGCGCAGCGTGCGCGCTGGGACGGAGGCAGTTGACGGTACGCCTGGTACGGCGGGCAAGGAGTCCGTGTTCGGCGGTCGATCCGGCACAGTCCCTCCCAAGGCTCTTGGCGGCGTCGGATCGGCCGGCAAAAGTATCGCCTTTAGCCCCGCACTCGAGACCGGCTTGGGTCGTCGTGGCAACGCTGCACCAGCCGACGAGACTTCCTTTGGCGACACGTCTCTGCAGCGCAGCCGCAGCAATCTCTTCGCCGAGACGCCCTCCAAAGCAAATCACGTCCTGCCCTCGAAAGGTCGCGACCTCTTTGCTACCTCTGCTGCGCCAGCTTCTGAACGCGAGCCTACGCTGGACGAGTTGCCGGAAGGAGCTTACCACGTCTCCCCTTCTCTACGTCAGTTGAGGCAACTGAGCTTCCAACGTCTCTCTTCCGTCCCCGATCTCACCGTCACCCGCAAAGGCTTCGGCTCTGTGCGCTTCCTCGACCCTGTCGATCTCACAGGCATCAATGATCTCGCAACCATCCCAGGCGGAATTGTTCAGCTACGCGAAAAGGAGATCTGGGTCTACCCACAGCGCGAAGACCTCGCTGCAGGGCAGGACGGTATGCAGTCCGGTTACGAGCGTAGGCCCGTCCCCAAGGCCGAGGAAGGCAAGGGACTCAACGTCCCTGCAGAGGTATCCCTTGAGCTCTGTTGGCCTCTGGATAAGGCGACGAAGCAACCCGTTAAGGGCGATGCCAATCACCCGCGCGTGAAGCAGCATATTGGCAAGTTGAAGAAGAAGGCAGAGACGCGCTTCATCGAGTACGATGCTGCGAGCGGGAGATGGACCTTCGAGGTTGATCATTTCTCGCGTTATGGGTTGGACCCGAATGACACGAGTGATAGCGAAGAGGAGAAGAGGAAAGTGCGCGGGAAGAAGGGACAGCAGCAGCGACGTACCGCTCAGGACGGATCCAGCGATGGAGACTCCGCGGAGGATGACGACGCACCACCACCGCGGCGCACTCTTCGTGGCCCTCCCTCCCTCACCTCGGCTTCCTCAGAAGATGGCACGTACGATGACGACGATGAGGAGCTTGCCTCTCAGGCATCCTCCGTCGAGATGCCAGCGCTGGACGACATCAAGGAGTCGACCCCGCGGCGGCGCCCGCTAGCGTCTTCGCGAGCGCAACGACAAAGCAGCGCAACGCCTCGTCGTGGGGAAAGCGTGTCTCGCGCCACTCCTCAGCCGCAGCCGTGGGCAGCACAGGTCGGTGTTGAGCCACGACGCGTGCAAGTGATGCAAGCGTCTTTTTTTGGACGTAGGGCGCCTGGAGAAGTGACGGAGGAGGACGAGCGAGAAGAGCAGGCCAGGACGCCCAGGTGGAAGGAAAGCAAGGAGGAAGAGACATCAGCAATTGGCGGCAAGAGGAAGACTGCCCCAAGCGCCGGCACCGATGCACAGAGCAAGGATTACAGCGAATCGCGAGACACAGCACGGCGACTGGAGGAGGAGGCCAAGATCCCTCACTTGACGACAGTGCAAAGCGTTACGCGCAAGCTCACCCGCGTCGACCTTCATCACTCGGTTGCGTTCGGCAACGACACGGTTCCCCCACCGCTAGACGCAGGTTTTGCGCTCGGGCGTAGCTTCCGTGTTGGGTGGGGCCCAGGAGGGATGCTGGTGCATGCTGGGACCGTGCAGGGGGTGTTGAGTGCTGATCGCGTCAAGGCTGCAGCCGAGAAGCCAGCTCAATCCTCGACGTTGACGCTGGAGAAGGCCCGTGTGTTTGGGAAAGGCCATACAGCGGAGGAGGAGGAGGCAAAGAAGGCTGAGCGACTGCTCGAGTTACAGCTTGCTCAATCGATTGTTGTCAGCAGCAGCGAAGAGCAGGAGGACGCAGAGGACATGGAGGAGCTCGTCGACACGGACGACTGCCCCTTTATCTACCCGCAGTCCTCGCTCCGCTTCCAGCACTTTGCCAGCAAGTTCGAAGCCTCCGATCGCAGTCATGAAGCCCTCCTTTGGCGATTAGGCAAGGCGCTATTCGACGAGGTCGACCACCTGCGCCTGCCCACGAATGCAAGCAACGATCTCACTCAGACGATCACGACGCTGCGCCGCAAAGCTGCCCTCTCTTCCTGGCTCGCCCACGCTGTCAGCCCTTCAGCGGAGCAAGAGTGTCGCGGCCATGTAGCGGCCAATCGTTCCGCTGCTCAAGTCGTATTCAGCCACTTGACCGCCAATCAGGTGGAGAAGGCTTGTGTGGCCGCTCTGGACGCGGGCGACGTACGCCTGGCTACTCTCCTCGCTCAGCTGGGCGGAGGAGATGATGAGACTCGCGCAGACGTGGCGGAGCAGCTGGCCATCTGGCGTGCCCAAGGGGTGGATGCACACATCGATCGGGAGCATCGCCGCGTGTATGAGCTGTTGGCGGGCAACGTGACTGTGTCGCAAGGCAATACGGGCGCGGGCAATCGCAGCGCTCGCGACCCGATGGATAGAGTGGAAGATGTGCCCATCGCCGCCGGCTTGGACTGGAAGCGCGCATTCGGTCTGCATCTCTGGTATGGGACGTCCTTTGACTCCCCACTCACTGCTGCGTTCGATCGGTACGAGGCAGCCTCATCGACCTCGTCGGGGGATACGGCTCCTCCCTTGCCGCCGTATCGCGAAAAGTCCAACCTCGGCACTCTTCGACTGCGCGAGCTACTCAAGACGGGCAGCTACGATCGAGACGCGCTCTTCTACCTCGTCAAGCTCTACGCCCACCCTACTTTCGACCTGGAGACAGCCCTCTCTCCCTTTGGCTTTGGCCCTACACTCGCCGACTACAGACTGCCTTGGCACCTCTACGTCCTCCTGTCTCGCGTGCTGCGACGCCGCGACTTCAGCGACAGGCTGGAGCTGGGGATTGATGCGCCGGAAGGGGTTGAAGGCAACTCGACGCGCGCAGACAACTTGACAGCGGATTATGCGCATCAACTGGAGTTGCAGGGGCAATGGACTTGGGCTGCATTTGTGCTGCTCCACCTCGAATTGCCAGCGAGCAGACGCGCGGCGGTCAAAGCCTTGCTCAGCCGCAGCGTCGCGCGTCTCGGCGAGGAGGGTGGGAAGGAGTGGGACTTCCTCACCTTGCGCCTCAAGGTTCCGTCGTCATGGCTTTACGAGGCACAAGCTCTCCAAGCACGCCAGCGTGAGGACCGCTATGATGAGTACTCGCTCTTGCTCAAAGCAGAGCTCTTTGAGCGTGCACACGCTATTGCTGTCCGTGATCTGGCACCGGAGGCCATCATCCGCGGCGACGTCAACGTGCTATTCGAGCTGTTTGCCCCCTTCACCGAGGCCTTCGAGGAGCAAGTGGGCGACGATCTGCCGGGCTGGACGGTCGGTGGGCAACTTTACTTGGACTACGTGGCGTGCGTGGAGCAGCTTCCTCATTTGATCTCCGTGGTGTCGGCGTCAAGAGAAGCGGCCGAGGGAGGCGACAACGTCAAGGCTGCAACAGACCCTGTAGCCCTTGAGCGACTCAACCGTCTCGCCCCGCGAGTGGCCGAGCTGCTCGACCTCGTACCGGAGCACCTCTTCCCTCCACCGCCACCTACCGTCGCCAGCGGTCGCGCCCCGCAGGAAGGCTTTGCCTCCCTTGGTCAACTGGTGGCACGGAGTGACATGCTTGCTGCCCTGCACAATTTGCAGCGCGTCCTTACCGTGCGTGCGTTGCTGCCGGGTGCGGGAGATGGAAAGGAAGTCGGTGGAGTGCCGGCTATGGCACCTGGTGTGGCGGTGGAGGCTGAGCATGTGCAGAATGCTGCTGGGGATTACTTGGCGTTGCTGATGAAGGCGGGAGGAGATGACGAGGACGAGGACGAGGATGAGGTGTTGATGGAGTGAAGTGTCGTCGTCTCTTCTTCACCAACTCGTGCAATTGAACAATCAGAATATGGTCTGCCTTGCCGTCGTTGTGCTTGTCGTGAATCGTCCCGCCCACAAATGCTCGCCGTCACCGCGCCGCAGGCGTAATGCGTGCGGCCCGTGCGCTACTCATTTGCTGCCGCCATCAATCATCTTGCCCTGATCTCGATGATTGGACGAGGCGGTGCCGGCGAGTTGGAGCCAGCGATTGCGTCGACCCTTCTTTCCCTCCGCCTTCAGGCTCCTCTGCACCGTTGCGACACCATGACCTCCAAGGAGCGACCACCGCCTAAGCCACCCCCTCCTTACCTGCCACGCTGCGCGGGACAGTGCACTCGCCTCGCCTGTCCTCGCCTCGCTCGCATCTGGACTCAAGCCTTCCACCATCAACACCACTCAATCAAGTTTGCACAAATTCTCGGCAATCGACAATACGCGCTTGTTTCTGCGTACTCGGCTCATCCAAGCCACTGCCTCCCAATTCTAGGATGTGCTGCTTTCGCGTTCAGGCGATGATCGAGCCCGCCTGCAATCGAGTCAGCAACGCGTGCTCAAGGAGACGTCTTCCCTTCGCTGGGGCATCCTGCGAGGAACTCAAGTGTAGGGAGCACTGCACGTGCCAGCAAGACCCTTTCAATCTCACCGTAGGACTCCTCGTGGAGGGTCCACAGGGTCAGAGCACAAAGAGAGAACGAAGGAACACCGCTCAGCCAAGCGTTACACATCAGAAACTGCTTGAACGACTACCGCTGACGGTTCAATGAAAGGAGATCACAGACCGATACAATGGGCGCAGTTTTTTTGGCCGCTAGTATCATCTACTTCTCGGCCGCCTGAACCCAAGCTCAACCATCTTTGGTCCCCGGGCGAGCCGGCTCGAGAGCCCTCACGGATGCGATGCGAGCACGTCGGAGGGTCGTTGACCAGGATCTGGCTTCAACTGCTGCCGCCCTGATGAGCCTGCCGCGAGACGTATTCCTGGCTTCGCCTTTCGAGGGTCATACCTCTTGCACAACGTGGACCGTTTCCTCCATCGCTCTCGCCTTGTCGGAGTCACTCGATCTTACAGTCCAATGCGATAAGCGGCCGGGAGCGCAAACGAGCATGCGCCTGGCGCACACCGTCGCAAGCACAGGCCAGCTCCCTTCTTGGGCGCAGGCGCGCTTGACAACCTCTCTTTTTTGCCTCGGCCTACTTCTCGCCGCCTGGCATTTTAAGATCATCGATGGTGACCAACATCTCGCCCTGGAAGGGATCGACGATCTTCTGGCCCGCATTGCGCCGGTCGACATAGCCTACCACGCAGGCGGTCATAAGAGCTACCTTCCTGACGACTTGCGCGGCGTCGCTACTGATATGACGGCAACGATCGAGGCCGTCGACCCCGAAGACTTGCCCTATCTACGCGAATTGGCCGACGATATCGACTGCGAGTATATGCGCGACACTGCGCCGAACATCGAGAGAATGATAAAAGGATACAAGGTCTTCGTGGAGGAAGACTGGTTGAAGAGTCGCGGCCTTCAAGACAATGACCGCCTTCGAGGCGTCATTCGCCGCGCGTGTGGGGACGGCAACCTAATCAACCAACTGTTCGACCCGGCGACGCGGCTTGGAGGCCGCTACCTAAAGCGTATAGAAGAAATCGAGGCACACTACGGCGGCGAGGTGCCTAAGGATAACCACGGCTACCCCCTGCTGTGGTTCGGGTTGTGCACCGACGACTTCTCTCAAGTCTACCAGCTAGCACACCGGGCTCTCTCTCGAATGCTCTTCAAATGCGATCAGGAGCAAGTCGTCAGAGACGAAGAATTCGAGATCACCATCAGCTTCCTCGCATTTACGGTCCTCATCGAGGTGTGGTGCGTTCACTTCCTTCAGTACGGCCACGCAGACCCTACCCTGGGTCTGAGGCTCAACCTCAGTGGCTTTCTCACGTCGACGAAGCCGACATTGGCCGCACACAAGGAGCATGGCTCCTTGATGTGGGACGGGAAGGACGTTCCGGTCGCCGAGATCAAATATCTCAACATCCAAGTTCAGATTAGCGTCTTCAATTGCATCATCAAGTCTCAGCACATCTCCGTGCTGCTCGCGATCAAGACGTCGACCGGCGAGCCCGTCGCCCGAGTACTGACGAGATTCAGTGACTGCGGATCGCGGCCACGACTAAACCTTGCGCATCAACACATACAATGTGCCGGCTAATGAGATTGTAAGATTGTAAAGCTTAACAATCAGTTTTCAAACACATCGCTGTCATGACTTGTGTTGTCTGAGTGAAGTCTGGCGCGCAAGTCTGTGTACGCTCCAGCGTAACGCCTTCCTCCCGCAGCTACGCCTACCGGCTGGTGTGCTCAAACCGATCACAAAATCGAGGAGTATGTAACATTGTCAAGAGCCACACTCGTTGGGCGCTCTAAGACCCTCTCCTCCTCTTTGTTCAAGCGCGTAGCCGCAAAAGGAATCTCAAACGAATAGATTTCACGCATCTACGACATCCATACTCCTTCCTCTCCGCTTCTACAACTTGGTACCAAAGCCGCCTTGAAGTCACTTCCTCTCGCTGAGCGCAACAACACCGGGCAGCTGCTTGCCCTCAAGAAGCTCAACGGATGCACCTCCACCCTGTACGCAAGAAGGGTAAGGTTGGTCAGAAGACGGCGCATCTAACTCTCCCTCGTCCCGGATCGCTACGTACCGTCGAGCAGTGCGCGACCTTGGTGTCAGCATCGTACTTAGCAGCAACGGTGGCTGTGTCACCACCACCGATGACCACCGTGGAGCCCTTAGACTCTGCCTCGAGACAGGCATCCAGCATCGCCTTGCTGCCCCCGGCAAAGTTCTCAAACTCAAAGACGCCCGCCGGTCCATTCCAGAGGATGAGTTTCGACGAGAGAATGGCCTTTTTGAAGAGTTCACGGCTCTTGGGTCCAGCGTCGAGGCCCATACGGTCGTCGGGGATACCCTCCTCGTCCGTAGCAGAGCCGACCTGGGCATTCTTGTCGAACCTGCGGCGCGAGTGGGGCGAGGCGAAGCGCGAATCGCGAAGTGATGGTCAATTTCGCCTCTTGTTTCGGCAAGACTGGCTGCTTGCTCGCACTCACTTGTCTGCAGTCACGTAGTCGACGGGCAGGATGAGTTCAACGCCCTTGCTCTTGGCCTTCTCAACCAGAGCGGCGACGTTCTTGGAGCCCTCCTCGTCAAAGAGGGAAGTGCCGATCTTGACATTCTCGAGCGTCTTCTTGAAGGTGAAGGCCATGCCTCCGCAGATGATGAGCTTGTTGACCTGTGCCGATGTGGGTCAGAGGGGGAGAGAGTGAGCCGGGAAATTGGAAAGGTAGAAGGCGGGGAGCCGCGCACGAGCACGCACCTTGTCGAGGACATTGTCGATGAGCTTCAGCTTGTCGCTGACCTTGGCACCACCGAGGATGGCAAGGAAAGGCCTGTCCGGGTTCTCGAGGGCCTTGGCGAAGAACTCGAGCTCCTTCTTCATGAGGAAGCCAGAGGCGCGCTGGTCGAGCTGCACGCCCACCATGGACGAGTGAGCACGGTGAGCGGTTCCGAAGGCGTCGTTGATGTAGACGTCTGCGAGCTTGGTGAGCGAGGCACGGAAGGCGTCGACGTCGCTCTTCTCGGCCTTGACCTTCTCGCCCTGCGCGTGAGTAGCCGCGAAAGAAGCAGGTCTATGTCAGTTCGAAGAGGAACGCAGTTTTGGCGCATCATTGCGGCACCTCACGCACCTTCTCGTTGACACCCTTGCCCTCCTCCTCGACGTGGAAGCGCAAGTTCTCGAGCAGGAAGACTTGGCCATCTTTGCCCTCGCTGACGGCCTTCTCGGTCTCAGCGCCAACGCAGTCTGGGAGGAAGGTGACGTCCTTGCCGAGAAGCTCGCTGTGGGTGAGGGTGGGGTGGGAGATGAACTGGTCAGCAAAGCAGGCGAGGTGAGGGTTGAGAGCGCGCAGATACTCGCGAGACCTTGGAGGTGACGGGCTTGAGCGAGTACTTGGAGACGGGCTTGCCATCGGGGCGACCGAGGTGGGACATGAGGATGACCGACTTGGCCTCTGCAAGCGGAATGGCACGATATATGCTGTCAGTCTTGAGGACGTCCCAGTCTGCTACGCCACCTCGCAGCACTCACTCTGCTCAAGAGCGTACTTGACAGTAGGCAGAGCAGCGACGATGCGCTGAGGGTTGGTGACCTTGTCGCCGTCCATAGGGACATTGAAGTCGACGCTGCGATAATAGGAGGTAGTGTCAAGACGTGCTGCATTTGTCATCTTGCCTCGCGCACACGCACCGGATCAAGACGCGCTTGTCCTTGAGGTCGACATCGTTGATGGAGAGCTTGTTGGAAAGAGACATGGTTGCTGTAGTGGAGTTGTGGAGTGATGAGAAGAAGTGTACGGCTCGTGTTGGGGCGAGTCGAAGCTTGAAAGCGCCGAGGCCGCGAGCCCGTCCGTCCCTGTCCGTGCCTCCGACCGCGTGGGTCCGTGGGTCCGTTGGTCCAGCACAGGGCACAGGCGAGATCCACCCGCTCCGAGACGAGTGGAACAAAGCGATGGAGCCGGCGCAAGGATATGTGTTGGAGCGCACCGGCAACTTCATCACCGGCCCAATCATCTCCTCCAAGCTCTCGACATCCCTCTTTCCTCTTCACCATCGCCATCTCCTCCTTTCTCTTCTTACCCCTTCCCCTTCCCCTTCCAGCAAACCGCATCACACGCGCAAAGGCACCGGGCTGGCCCCAACTCCTCGCCTCCTTCCCTTTTCCACCTCCACCCAATCATCCAAGCTCATCAACATCCTATCACCTGACTTCATCGCTCATCGCAATGGCTCAGCCGTCAAGCACCGTGCTTTCTCGCACCCATCACCTTCATCAATGCTGCCGGCAGTGTGTACAAAAGGCAGGGACGTAATCAACACGAGCTCATGGCCGACCGCCTGCCGTGGCATCCACCTCGACGCGATGTGCTCGGCACGATCGAGCTTCACGATTGACGCTGGTGCGAGGCTGATTCAAGCGACCAGCATCCATGTCGAGACATCATGAGGACCCTGTATGGCTATTTGAGTCTTCCTTGCAGGCATTTTCATCATCTCGCCTTCCTCAAGCGGGAGGGATTATCTCGCTCAGCCTTGTCGTTACACGCGACGCGCAAGAAGGCGAACGCAGAGGTCTTTGGCTATGACGCATGGTCGACACTCAAAGTGCGCCATTGCTGAGCTGCGGGACAGTGCAACAACGCTCCGCCAATGCTCATCATCTGGTCGATCGTCGAAGAGGCCAAGTCAGCAACACCAGATCGCGCGCTAGCGGTCCCTCATCTAAGATCCCCAATAACACCGGCGCACTCGCTCCGCGCGCCATGTCCACGGCATAGGCTCCAACTTGGTCCGCGGTTTCTTTTGCGGTATGCTCAACGAAGTTTTATGAGAATGCTGGGTGGAACCACTCCCCTTTGCAGCAGCTAATGCTTCGCGAAGATCCATGCGGCGCTGTGACGCATTTGCAGAGATGGCGAACCTGCAAAGTAAAGGTCACACCGTGTCAGAGTTGGAAGTGTCCGTGATTGTGCCAAAGTGGCACACCTCCAACTCGGAGCAAAGGCTCGCTCGGTAGCGCAGCCGTTGGCTGCTCGACTGGATCATCGCGTCAAAGCAAGGCAAGGAGGCAAGCGAGGAGGCCCCGCGCACAGTTGATCACCGACATGAAGGCAGAGCGCCCGATCTAGATCGATGACATTGGATTCTGGGCGACTATGTTGCATTCTTTTGCAGTCAATGGAACAACGACCATTCAGCGGCCGTTCCACCAGAACCTCGCAACGCCCGTGGCCGGCCCGTCCTCCTTGTCCGCTGACGCGGGGCACTGGAGCGAGACTGGCCCATCAGACGCCTTGCTCTCTCCCTTCGAGTCGGCAGAACAGAGCAAGCTGCCCCCCCCCCCCAAGACGGTTCGACGCCAATCAGGCGCGTGTGCACGGGGACACGCTTGCCACCTCGTGGGGCTTTGGCAGCCTGGCCGCCAAAGATGCTCACCGCGACGTCGCATCGAGTATGGTCATCCTCGCTATCGTTTCCGGCGCAATGGGCCCTGCGCTAGAGAAGGGCGTGCAAGACGAGCAGGCCGGCGCCGCTCTCTTTGCCAAGGGCGAATGGGAGTATTGGCGCTGTTATTGATTGGATGAAAGGCGCGGACGAACGAGGCAAGCAGAGGAAGAGGGCTAAGGTGGCCGATGCCGTGCGAAAGCACAGGGCCAAGGCCAAAGGGAAGGCCAAAGGGGAGGCGAAAGGGGAGGCGAAGAAGGTCGGTAAGGGCGATGGCAGCAAGCGCAGAGGCAAGAAGAGGGCGCTACCGGGTAGCGAAGAGGAGTAGGAGTTTGAGTAGGAGGAAGAAACAGAAGAAGAAACAGAAGAAGAAAACGAAGAGGGTACTGAGGACGTATCTGAAGATGACGACGGACAGGAGCGAGAAGAGCTTACAGGGAGGAGGAGGTGAGAGGAGAGACACCGGTCAAGGGTGCTGAAGAGACGAGGAGCCCCGTAAGACCACATAGACGGGCTGCCGATTCGAATGGTTACTTCGCTGAGTCCATGTCGGGGCAGGCAGTCACCGAGTGGGCCTCAGTACCACAGGTCGGCATATCAGGAGCGATGGCAAGCGCCAAACCGGCAAGCGCCAACAACATAATACCATCTACTTCATACATCAATAGCCACATCATTATCATCATCCTCGCACAGCCTGATGCTAGCTTGATCATGCAGCCGCCGTATCTCTTGATCACGCTGTTGGTCAGTGCCTTCTTTGAGCAGCTAGCCGTAGAGGTAAGCGCCTACAAGCGGCGCTGAAATTGGGGTAGGCTACTACGCTGCGAATCCTATTGTCGAGCAACCACCATTGTCAGCAGGCGGATTGAGACGTAAGCTTGGTGTGGTGCAGGCGTTGGTGAAGGCGATAGGCTGCATTGAGCAAGACGACGGACTCGCGAATTTGCTGCGCCGGCAGCTCATGGCTGAGGTTGCATTGGCTACCTCAGCGTTGAAATATAGTGACGGGTGGATCGGCAGCGCTGCGTCTGACATCGGTGCGCTCGAGCGCAAGCGATAGGGATGGTGATCCATTGACCCTCCCTCAATAGGGTGATCATCGACGGCATGCGAGTTGAGGGGAGACGTCCAGGAGGCCGAGAACCCGGACCGGCCGCATCACTGCCCCTCACGTGGATGATGCGCACGTGGTGGGGGCCACGTGGCCTTCAAACACGTGGCGCTGGCGCAAAACCAGTGCGAGGGCAAAGTGAAAACGGCTGCGAGCAACGCCGTCCACCTCGCCCTTCTACCATCCGCTCTCCGAGGACCCAACGCATTCGCTGGCTAGGCTGAGTGATCCAAGGTGAGTCGTCCCGTCTTTGAGCCTCAAGAGCATCATCGTCTAGGCAAGGCTTGCCCACTTGGCTCCACCTCGATGCCACCTCGTCCTGCCCTGCTAACACCTCCTCCCCCCTCCCTTGCTCATGCAATGCTTTTAGATGCAAATCTTCGTCAAGACTCTCACTGGCAAAACCATCACCTTGGAGGTCGAGTCCTCGGACACGATCGACAATGTCAAGGCGAAAATTCAGGACAAGGAAGGGTTGGTATCGCCGCGGTAGGAGTTGCTAATTGTGCTGGTAGCGAGCAGCGAGTTGACGCGCATCCTCCCCTGGCCACCGCAGCATCCCTCCCGACCAGCAGCGTCTGATTTTCGCCGGCAAGCAGCTCGAGGACGGCCGCACGCTCGCCGACTACAACATCCAGAAGGAGTCGACGTTGCACCTCGTCCTTCGTCTTCGTGGAGGCGCCAAGAAGAGGAAGAAGAAGCAGTACACTACGCCCAAGAAGATCAAGCACAAGAGGAAGAAGACGAAGATGGCCGTCCTCAAGTACTACAAGGTCGACGCTGACGGAGCCCTCAAGCGTCTTCGTCGCGAGTGCCCCGCTCCCGAGTGCGGAGCTGGTGTCTTCATGGCCTGGCACAACGACCGCCAGTACTGCGGCAAGTGCCACCTCACCTACCTCTTCACCCCTGGAGAGAAGCCCCCTACCGCCTAAGCGTGCTGCAAGCGTGCACGGCGGTGTGACGCGAGGTGTGGATGCGATCTTGTCCGCCTCGTCGTCGACGCCTTCTCTTCTTCGCTGTTAGCAATCAGTCAATCCTTTGCACAGCGATCACCAGGCTCGAGATTGAGAGTGACACTAGCGTGAGACGAGTGATGATGTGAAGTGGTATGATTCCTTGTCATTTCGTTGCCCGCCATCATCTCCTCCCCGGACTTCGATCCCTCGCATCTCTTGCTCCCCGTTGCCTCTGTCCTCCCGCTCTGTTACCACCCCTCGGTCCAGACGGTGGCGGCTGCACAAAGGCAAAGTCTGCGCTCAACTCTTGCTCCATCAGCGTAATCTCGCCCTTCTTGGACGCCTCGATTGCCTCGCGGGCCTCCTCTTGCGAAGAGTACTCGAGGAGAGCGTAGCCCTGCGATGTCACGGCGTGGGAGGGGAGATACGTGAGTACGGGGCTGTCGACGGTGGAAGCGGCGCGCTGCTGCTCACCTTGACGTATCCAGTGCGACGATCCAGATTGAGATGGCAGTTCTTGACATCACCAAAGTCGAGGAATTTGTCCGTCAGGTCCTCCTCCGTTGCCTCTTCGTGGACGTTTGTGACAAGGACGATCCAGCCTTCGATTGCTGCACGGCGGCGGCGGGGGAGGATGTTGTCAGTCCCTCTTCCTCCCTTTCCCCAATCGACACTGCCCCTCGCCTACTCACACCTCGCAGGTCTCGCCTCCCCAGCCGCTGCGCCATCCCTCTTCTCGTCGTCACCCTCTGCGTCGAGCCGGTCGAACTGCTTGTCCTCGTTGCGGACTCCATCCGTCTGCATCACCGCATCGTCGTCTGCATCGCGACGAGACTGTGAAGAGGATGCCGCTGCAGCGCCACGAACGTTGAAGCCCCTGCCTTTCTGCTGCACATTGGCGTCTTTTGCGAGCGAGCGTGAAGAAGTGAGCGAGAGGAGGAGGTAGCGTTGTTGATCAGTTGCTGCCTGGCTATATGCGGATTGTGGCTGCCGAAGCTCACCTCTCTCATCATCTGAGAAGTCGACGTCCATCTCAGGGTCATCCCGTCCGTTGTGACGACTGCCTTGTGCCATCTTGATCTTGCGTTTTGAGATTTGATGGTGGTCGAGGCGAGATGAGAAGCAATGGATGCGCCTTCGTCGTCGACGGACGGACAGACGAGGCGGACGGGCCCACGCGCGAGTCGAGACAGTCCAGTCCAGAGGGCGGCAAGAGCGACGAATCGCATTCCATTCCTTCCTCCGCTTCCTCACCATCAACCTCGCCCAAGATGGTGAGTAGGCCGAGTGCTTCCCTCTGAGGCTTGTCACTGACTCACTTCTCCCTGCCCTTCCTTTTGGCGCCTCACCAGGCCAACATCCAAACCACAGCGGGCGCTTCCTCGTCATCCATCCAAACCCTCGAACGAATCGGCGCCCACTCTCACATCCGTGGACTAGGCCTCGATGAGCACCTCCAGCCCCTCTCTGGGCCCGCTCAGGGTCTCATAGGACAGAAGAGTGCTCGCAGGGCGGCAGGTCTGGTAGTCGAGATGGTCAAGAGCGCCAGGATTGCCGGAAGGGCCATCTTGATGGCAGGCCCGCCCAGCTCCGGCAAGACGGCCATTGGGATGGGTGAGCGCGCGCCAGTACCAAGATAGGCTCGACTTTGGAGTCTTGACTGACATGCACCATTCTCTGACTCTCATTTATTGCTCACAGCAATGTCCCAATCGCTAGGCCCAGACGTGCCCTTCGTGATGCTGTCCTCATCCGAAGTCTTTTCCCTCGAAATGTCCAAGACAGAAGCCCTCACGCAAGCTTTCCGAAAGGCCATTGGCGTGCGGATCAAGGAGGAGGCCGAGGTGCTGGAGGGAGAGGTGGTGGAGATCATCGTGGACCGTAGTCTGACAGGAGCGACCAAGACGGTGAGTAGCGCACTCTGTCCAGCTTGAACCAAGCAGATATACTGATCTCCCTTGCGTCACGCTCGCAGGGCAAGCTTACCCTCAAAACCACAGACATGGAGACAATCTATGACCTCGGCAGCAAGATGATCGACACCCTCTCCAAAGAGAAGATCACCGCAGGCGATGTAGTTTCAATCGACAAGTCCTCTGGTCGCATCTCCAAGATCGGTCGATCCTACACCCGCGCCCGTGACTATGATGCCGGCGGGCCGGACACCAAGTTCGTCGCCTGCCCCGAGGGAGAGCTGCAGCATCGTCGAACTGTCACGCATACCGTGACGCTGCACGAGATCGATGTCATCAATTCGCGGACGCAGGGCTTCCTTGCCCTTTTCGCGGGCGATACGGGAGAGATCAAGCCTGAGTTGAGGGCGCAGATTGATGGCAAGGTCGAGGAGTGGAAGGAGGAGGGCAAGGCGACCGTAGTACCGGGTGTCCTGTTCATTGATGAGGTGCACATGCTGGATGTCGAATGCTTCAGCTTCCTCAACCGAGCACTGGAGGGAGAGATGGCGCCGCTTGTCGTAATGGCTAGCAACAGGGGCCTTGCGCGCATCCGTGGCACTCGCTTCAGGTCACCACATGGCATTCCCATCGACCTTCTGGATCGCGCTCTCATCGTCGCCACGACAAAGTACGCAGAGGAGGAGATTGGCGCCATTCTTCAGCTTCGCGCCCAAGAGGAGGATGTGGAACTCAGCGCTGAGGCCCTCAGCGTTCTGACGCGCATTGGTGCCGAGACGAGCTTGAGGTACGCGATCAACCTGATCACGACTAGTGGATTGGCCTGCAGGAGGAGAAAGGGACAAAAGGTCGAGGTGCCAGACGTCAGGAGGGTGTATGGTGAGTTGCCATGGGGTCTGCGAAGATGAGCAGAGCAGTGAGCAAATATCCTGATATTCTCTCTCCCGTCTCGCACGCACACAGGCCTCTTCCTCGATGAGAAGCGCTCCGTCGAGTACTTGACGGCGCACGCAAAGGAGTTCATGGCAGATGAGGACTTCAACCCGGACGTGGCGCCGGACGGCCTTCCTGTTGAGCCAGCGGCGGCAGCGCAGGCCGCAGCGACAAATGGGGCAGCAGGCGTGCCAATGGAGGGTGTCTTGGCGCAATAGAGGAAGAAGGGGGTGGTGAACGGAGTGCCAGAGGAGAGAGTGTCATCAATTCAACGCCAAAATCGCAGACCAAGTCTTTGCACTTTCTTGCTCCTCATTCGTGGACGAAGCACGTCTTTCGCTGGCTCGTGTCTACCGATGGTTCATTGCTTCGCTCCTCGCACTACAAGTACATAGCCCCCCTCTCACGTCAGTCCATCCTAACATCACCATCCTCATCCTGTCCTCTCGCACCGCTGCCACCCAGGATACCCTTTGCCCTGAACTCGGCCTGGATGGCCGCCAACAATCTTTGCTGTTGCGAAGACGACCTCTCTGCCTTCTTTGCCTGCTGCTGCACAGCTACGTCCCATGCGAGCTGGACAGAAGCGTCTGATATGGGAAGGTATGCGTCGCCTAGCAGGGAGAGGAGGGAGGAGAGCAGCGCAAGGTCGTCCAGAAGGGAGGCCGGTGGGAGCTGCGTTCGCGAAGAGGAGAGCTTTTGTCAGCGGCTTGTATGTTGAGCCAGTCGCTGCATCGCTTCACCCACCTTGAGCTCGTCACTATACGTGCCTGACGCATCTACATCTCTTCCTACTCCTCTGCCCCCCATACCAGTCGCCTCATCACCGTTTTCCTCTCCCTCACCCGCGGACTGAGCGCCCGCTGGGGTCCCCTCTCTCGCACCGACAGCGCTCAGCCAAATCCATCCATTGAGGCCAAGAATCATCTCCACCTCGCCTCCTTCACCGCCGGGTCTCACAAGCTTGATGAAATGACTACGCCCCCTCCTGACCAACCCCACTGGCACGCGCACCAGCCGGCCATTCCTCAGCTTGCCATATCGCAAAGAGCGAGTATGCAAACCTACACCGCCATCAGCAAAGACTCCTTGCACTTCTGCGACTAGCAAATCCCCTTCGCGGAGGAAGGTACGCATCTGTAACTCGTCGGAGGCGAGTTTCCTTCTTTGCACTCCTCCTGGCAAGTTGATGGCGGATAATGCAAGCGAAGCGGATCCCGAGCTGGAGGAGATGTCGATCTTCCATTTGCGCGCACCAGGGAGGACAGACTTGACTCTTCCGAGGAGGAGATCACCCGTCTCGGGGGTGTAACGATGAGAGAGAGGGGAGAGGGAGAGGAGACGATTGGTTAGGAGGACTCGCCCGGCAAGGGAGGAGGAGATTGTCGCTGCTGCTGCTGCTGCTGCTTGTTGCGATGAGGATGTAGGAGGGGCGACCAGATGTGTGCCATGCCCGCGCATGTAGGTTGTGAGGGATCCCAGCGGTTGGCCGGGGGTGGCGAGAGTGCGCGATGAGGTGTAGTCATCGCCGTACTCGCCGCCAGTTTCTTCGTCGTCGTCTTCTAGACGCGGGTCGCTGTGCCCAGACAGGTGGACATGGTAGGAGGCTGGGCGTGTCGAGGTCGAAGCCTTGGACGAGGAAGCTGTTGGCGTGACCACCTGAAAGGCAGAGGTGGACGCCATGCTGTGCGTGCGAGGTGGTGGAGAAGAGGCAAACGGAAAGAAGAGCTTGACTTTCGCCTCGCCTCCGCTCAAGGCCAATTCAATTTTGTCAGGCCACGCGAGCGGCGGGGTTGAAGATGGCGCATGGGCCACTTTGATGGAATGCCCTTTTCCCCTTTGCGCCCTACCACAACCTCAGACGACGACACAGAGGCGCCCTTCTTTCCCTTGTTCCCCTCTATTCCCTTCAGCGTACAGCAGACTCGCATCCGGCCCACAATGCCCTCGTACCTCCCCACTCTGTCCACCCTCTTCCGCCTCTTCTCCCTCCTCTCGGTCCTCACCATCTCCACACTCGGCACCCTCCTCTACACCTACCAGGGAAAACTCATCTACCCCTCCAACCTACCGCCCGGCTCAAGAGAGGATCGCACACGTCCTGATGCGTACCAGCTTCCATTCGAAGAAGAGCTCCTCCCCACTCCAGATGGGGAGCAACTACATGCCTGGTTCATCTCTCGCCCTAACAAGAGGAGCCGGGTAGTCGTCATGATGTTCCAGGCGAATGCTGGCAATATCGCCCACAGGCTACCGATTGCGGCTATGCTGTTCAAGAAGATAGGTTGCGATGTAGTCATGTTCTCCTACAGGGGTTATGGCCTCTCGAGTGGGACAGCGAGCGAGAAAGGGATCCAAATCGATGCGCAAGTTGTCCTCGACTGGGTGCGAAAGCGAAACGCTGCCACGCAGGCTAAATTGGTGCTGTACGGCCAGTCGCTGGGTGGAGCAGTCGCAATAGCTACGGCTGCTCGCAATGCTTCTTCAACTGGCATCGCAGCCTTGGTACTGGAAAATACCTTCACTTCCATCCCGGCCCTAATCCCAACCGTTCTCCCACCAGCCAGGTTCTTTTCTTTCCTCTGCCGCGAAGTATGGCAAAGCGATCAGACTCTCGCTCGAGTAGATCCAAAGATCAAGGTCCTTTTCCTGTCGGGCGGGCAAGATGAGCTTGTTCCGCCTTCGCAGATGAGAGAGCTCTGGGAGGTGGCGACTAAGCGCTCTCAAGCAGGGAGGGAGTGGCTCCTCTTCCCAAAGGGAACGCACAATGATACTTGCATGGCAAGAGGCTATTGGCCCGCCCTCGCCTCCTTCCTACATCGCCACCTTGGACACGAGACTGACCTATCACGGGAGGCGATTGCCGGTGGGTTCAACGAGAAGACGATGAGTGGGCCAGGGGCGAACCCGGGGGGAGTGCCGGCAACGCGCGGGGAGAAGGAGGCATTACAGGAAATGATGGAGTCTGGAGATGAGGAGGGAGAGTATGGCGATGACTGGGCCTCGAGCACTGCGTCTGCAAGTGGTGGAGCGGCTGCTGGTGTGAGGAAGCGCGGTGGGGCGGGGGGAGCCGGCCCAGCTGATGTGGTGGATGAGGAGATGGAGACGATCGAAACGGAGGGCGTGAGAAATGCGAGGAGGGGAGACGGGGGAAAGCTGTAGGCTGGCACACGAAGCCACGCTATCGCCGTCGTATACCTTGGATATGATACATGTACATTGGTAGGCATCGCGCCGTCAATCACCCTCATCTGCCGCCCGCTCATTGACTACGAAGTGGCTCACGTCATCTTGGGAAAGAAGCATCTGCTCAGCCAGCGAATAGCCATCACCATCCCGCTCAGCAGCAGCTTCTTGCGCTTGCTCTGCCTCTTCATCCTCCCTTGCCTCACCCGCCGCTCTCCTCGCCCGTTGCGGCACAGGCGGCGGAGCCATCGTGGTACCCTTCGCCGCCCCTGAGAGGGAAGACGGTCCTGCCATCGCCGTCGGCTCCTCCTGCTCATCGCCAGCATCACTGGGTGTCGCACTACCTCGGAATAATGGCGTGCCCCTTGCTGCACTACCATCCCTCATGGTGGATCCATCTCTGATACTCTGGCCTCTGCCATTGCTTGCGCCTTGTCGACGTGTGGCGCTCATCATTGCCGGAGTGGCAGAAAGTTGTCGTCGCTCTTGGCTTGCTTGGGTAGCGAAGAGGTGCGGTGAGCGCGCACGAGCAGAGGGTGAGGGCTCGAGAACCAAGGTGAGGGATTTGGGGAAGCTGGCGAGAGATGGGTCAGCCTTGATGGGAGAGAGTAGCTTTGCTCGCGGTGATCTTTGACTTACATCTGGAATCCATTGTATCGTACCTTGAGCTTGAACTTGGGCTTTGTGTCCTCGTCCTCGTACATGGCTCCGGGATGCATAGTGAAGCCTTCGTCGTCTTCTTCATCGTTATCGCTGTCCAGTCCTTGCCCAGGAGCAGGGAGGCCGCCTAGTCCATTTGCCTCCTCATCCTCAGGATCAGGTTTGACCTCAATCCCGCCCGCGCCTTCTTCTTCCTCTTCCAATCGCACGACCCCTGGATCCTCAGTACGTCTTCTCTTGCTGCTGCTGCTGCTGCCGCTGCTCGTCGTAGCTTTCTGCTTCGGAAAAGTCTTCTCCACCTCCTTCAACAACACCCCGTGCGCTGCATTCATCTTCTTGAAGAAAAAGGCAAGATGAAAGTCGCCCTTCCTAACCACATCGACCTGCTCATTGCCGCTCATTTCACCCCAGAGACGCTTCGTCCAGCCTCCACCTAGCGCTTCTCCCCTCTTGCCTCCTCGCCCACCTCCTCGAGAGCTACCCAGGCCGTGCTTGGTGATGACCTTGGCCTCCCTCTCCAGCTTCTTGACGAGACGATCTCGGAGCTCGCCGAGGGCAGAGTGGAAGATGGAAGGATGGGCGTTTAGCCAGGGGACATGGCGGGCGTCGAGATAGAGGGTGGAGGAGAGGACGATGCGAGGGGAGAGGCGAAGGTACTGCGTAGTGCGGAGGGCAGGTGGAGGGGTCAGAGGATGGTCAGAGCTGGGAAGGGCGCGATGGGGAGCTCACAAAGACGTTGCGTGTGCCGTACTGCTGCTGTTGGGCTGGCTGAGCCGAGGACATTGAGGCTTGATGTCTTGATGCTGAGCACGCCAAGATCGCAGCTTGGGGGTTTAGCTGCAGGCTTGACCCTCAGTCCGCCTCACACTCGACACGCGTGGCTCCTTCCGTATGATATGCGCTCTTGAAATTGTCCTCCGCCTCCGCCTCCGCCTCGACCCATCTCACTTACCTTCCCTCCCACACTACACTGATGGCCCCATCTTCGACAAGCTCCCCCGCCTCGTTCAGCGGAAATGCTCGTCCGGCTCATGTTACATCGCTGAGCGGCAAGGTACAGGGCTTGAAGTTCATGCAACGCGCGGCAGCTGTCCAGCAGCAGTCCAGACAGGATGAGGACGAGCGACCCGTCGAGAGCAAGGGAAATGCACCGTCTTCGAAGGAGGCCAAGCCAGACGAAGAGGCAGTCAAGGCTTCGACGGCTGCCACACCCGCGATTGCGACGTCGATAGATGGCAACGAGGAGCACTGGTCTTTCGCCCCTTCGACGTCCAGAGCAGCAGCCATTCTAGACGAGGATCAGCACGCACAGGGATGGGACTCGTGGCTTCTCTCGTCCAGCAGCGGCAGCAGCAGCAGCGGTGGAGCTTCCAAGTCATCCGTAGGACAAACAGGCACAGCGAGAAGGAAATTTGGGCGCTTCCAGGGGGAAGAGGATCCGGAGCAGGAAGACGACGAGGAGAACTCAGAGCAGCAGCAGGGCCGGAGCAGAGGAGGACGAGGACCTCGTGCATCGGGAGCCTCTTCCTCCTCTGCAGGCAAGCGACGCAAACGTGATGATGAAGATGGACTGGAGCCCGCCTTTGATCAAGACACGAGCAGTAGCCGGCACTCTGGCCCTGTCACCATGAGGGATAAGAAGGCTAAGCAGGACAAGGGGAGCAAGAAGGCAAAGAAGGCTGCGGCAGAAGGGAATGAGGGTTTCAGGAAGCCGAAGAGCTTCAAGGATGAAGAAGACGATGCTTCTTTGGAGGCAAGCTTGCTCGACGAATCTTTTGCTGATCAGGATCGTGGAGATGACCTCGAGGAGGACAGAGGGACGGGTTCAACGACGGCGACCGGGTCGAAGAAGCAGAAAAAGAGTAGGAGGAAGAAGAATAAGGGAAAGACAGCAGGGGCATGATGTTGACGCTGATGTGAATAGGATGATGTTAAGCCACATGTCGATTGATTGTGAAGGGTAGTATGCTTACGGCGAGCGATCGTCTCGCGGCCGGATGGATCGCTCGTCTCTGCGCCTGCTGTGTTGCTCTCTTCTGCCGTCCTCGTTGCGATCATACCTTCGCCTCCTGTCGGGCGAGTGGCTGCGGCTGAGGCTACGATGTCGCGCATCTGACCGGTAACGTCCATCGTCCTCATCGTATCGACGCCTGCTTCCCCTCTCCTTCCTCTCGTGATGAGGTTGACTGCGCCTACGTGGCGAATCATCGTGGCTACGGGAGCTTGAAGCCCGCCTCCTCCTATCTTTGTCCCTCTCGTCCGCACGCTCATCATCCCTGTGCCAATCCCCCTCCCTCTCCCTCCTTCGTCTCCTCTCCTCCCTAATCCTCTCCCTCTCCTCATGTCTAGCGTTCTTTGCCTCCTTGTGCGCCAGCTTACGAGCGAAGGCCTTATCCTCCTTTGTCAGTCCCGAGGTGGCGCCATCACTGTCATCCTCGTCACCTGCCCCTCTTGATGCTGCACTTCCGGCATCCTCCCCACCACCCCACCTCCTCGCCTTTGATGGATCAAGGTGAGCGCGATTCGCGCCTGTTGAGCTGCCTGATGCAAGTGGGCCAGTACCGTTCCTCGATCCTCCGAGGAGGTTGTCTCCCACCTTTGGCTCCCCATTAGACGAGCCTCCAGTCATTGAGGGGGGCAACCTTCCCCCACCCTGTCCCAATCTGCGCAGCATCTCCTCCTCTTCCCTCCTCTTGATCTCCCTCAACTCTTCCCTCCTCTTCTCCCTTTCATCCTCTCCGCCAATACTGCTCTTCTCCTTGTTGTACCAATTCACATCCCTTCCCTTCTGCCATCGCCCCTGAGGAGCGTGAACAGAAGCGCCTAGGTAGGCCTCACGATCCTTGTCCGCTTTGACGGCCTCCCAAGAGAATTCGGCTTGCCCTCCACGGGTGCCGCCGCGGGTTGGGTGGAACATGATGGTCGTGCAGGCTGGTTCGATGAGCCGAGAAGGGGTTTCGAGAGCTGGGAAAAGAGGCTAGTCAGGAGTTGCTGTGCTGCGAAGTGTGTAGTTGTAAGGTTGGCTTTGGTCGAGTGGAGCGGAGGCAAGCATCGACGGACCGACACGGACGGACAGAGAATTGGGTGAGACGAACCTGGGTCGGCTCGCGGATCCTCTCGACGGCGGATCTGCGACGTCGGCGCCAACGTGAGCCGAAGCTACAACACCTCATCGCTTCGTCACGGGCCCGACGTGCACAAGGGTACTGATAAACCTTCAGCGGCTCGAGCTAACCATCGCAAGCAGTCAGTTTTGAGTGAGATGGATAGACGAGGCAGTGCACGCTGTCAAAACTAGGCGACGCGAGCTCAGGACGACTTGATTCCGGAGTCACGGCGACCTTGGGGCCAGAGTCGAAGGATTGGACACGATGAGTTCTATAAGAAGCCATCTCGTCGACAATTCCAGCTCCCTCTCAACTCATCAAAGCCTAACAGTCAACCATCCTTGCCTCTCTCACCATGTTCACCACCCGCTCTCTCTACCTCGCCCTACTCGCCGGCGCTTTGGCTGCTTCTGCCAGCCCCCTGGTCCGCCGCGACGTCCCCTCCGGCACGGTGACCGACAAGACGATCTCGTACACTGATTTCTCAACCGGTGTCACCGCCTGCGGCCAGAGCTACGACTCAAGCCTGAACGAGCAGAACTCTATTGGAGTCGATACCGGGTTCGGCGTTGAGGCGTGGTGAGTCCAGGCTGGGGTTTTGACACCAACTGTCAGTCCTATGGTGCTGACCCCTCCTACTTTGCGTGATTTGTAGCGGCCGCTCCGTCACCATCACGGCGCCTAACGGCCAGGTCCACTCAGGGATTGTCGTCGACCTCGGGTGAGTGTGCTCCAGATCAGTAATGACGACCATCAGCCTGCTGACCTGTCAAGCCTGCTTCTGACCGATAGCGCCGAGAATGGTAACCTCAATATCAGCCCAAGCATGTTCTCGCAGTTCTACAACCTGGACCAGGGTGTCTTCCAGGGTGACTACAAGCTTGACTAGTTGAGAGTCGGCGGAGGCGCCGTTCGTGGCGTGTTGCCACCGCCTGCTTGCAATGCAATCCCAAACGTTTTGACTCGAGCACGCCTGTGTAGCACCGTGAGGCGTCCGGCAATTTGCCTTCGCCGGCATAATGGTGGACACGGCGCTGGTCTACCGTCACGCGGGCTACCGTAGCCAAATCGATCTGCTTTTGCGTTGCGAGCGGCCCGCTTCTTCTATTCGGTCGTCGTTAGCCGTTCATGACGCTCTGTTCTGTCAGGGCTTCGAGGGTACATCATTCATCTTGAAAGTTGAGCCTCCTCTTCCTCCTTCACCACAGCTACTGCCTGCCATGCTCTCCCTTCGCTCCTCCCACCTTGTCGCCTTCATCGGCATGCTGCTCATCCTCTGCTTGATGGCTCAACCCTCGGTGTCCGCTCCCACTCCCACCAGTCTCGAGAGCCGAGGCATCCCCTTCGGTGTGCAATACAACAAGCGTGTGGCCTATGCTGACTTCTCGACGGGTATTACCGCCTGTGGGCAGCGACACGACAAGAGCTTGAACAGCAAGAACACGTTGGGCGTCGATACCAAATTCGGGAAGGGAACCTGGTGAGCACTACCACAGCGATGTCTCTCGATGGTGACTGGTGCTGCTCGCTGCCCTGTGGTCGCTGTCAGCGGTACGAAGGTCAAGATCACCGCCCCCAACGGTCGCGTTCGCGTCGGCATGGTTGTTGACCTGGGGTGGGTGGCCTGGCGATGGGAAGTAGATGATCTGCCAGCTTGCTGATCACCACACTTGATCTCTCAACATCTGGCCTCCGCAGCGCCCAGAATGGTGCCCTCAACCTTAGCCCTGCCCTGTTCAAGCAGTTTGAAAACCTCGATCAGGGCACCTTCGAGGGCAATTACGTCTTCATCTGAGACTGATTGCGACCCAAGCTGCCTTGGACAGCAGCTCTGGCTCTGCCTCCGTCGGCGACACGCCTCGACGACCTGTTCTTCCATGTCTTAATGACTATTTATTGCCCTCCTCGTCGTTGTCGTCTTGATCAATGGCGGCGCGTGACCCAAGAGTGCTGAGTTGAGCTTCTTTGTGCGTTGTGCTTCGGCGCGTGTTCAGGGTCTCTCCGCACGGACGCTTGTCGGGGCGGCGGTGGCTGAAGAGGGAGAGCGAGACGAGGCCTCGACCGACTCCACTCCTCGCTCCTGCTTTTGCTCCTCAACCTTGAATCCTCTCTTCCATCGTTGCTGCGTCGTGTCGTGTCGTGCCCAACCAACTGCTACGTCATCATCACCTTGCGTGGACCATTGCCCATCGATACCCCTTTTTCACTTGGACCTTCGCCTTGACTTGCGTGCGCCTCCCTCGACTCGACTTAGGAGCCCATCGCGGGCTGACCCGCCAACGCCGCCATGCTTGAAGGCGTACTGGCCTCGGTCCTTAACCGCTTCCTCGCATCATACGTCGATGGACTCAACACTAGTCAACTCAACGTCGGTATCTGGTCCGGAGATGTCAAGCTTAGAAAGTGAGTCCGGCAGGCGAGCGCAAACACCTTCGCCATCGCAGGCTGATCCTTGAGCCCCCAATCGCCCAGTCTCCGCCTCAAGACGTCGGCCCTCGACAAGTTTCGTTTGCCAATCGACGTCAAAGAGGGATACTTGGGCGCTCTGACCCTCTCCATCCCTTGGTCAAATCTCAAGGGAAAGCCTGTCCGAGTCCTCGTCGAGAATGTCCACCTTCTTGCAGCACCCAAGAATGCCTCGGTCGAAGTCGACGAGGAAGAGGAGGAAGAAAGGGCGCAGGCAGCCAAGCAGGAGAAGCTGGCAAATGCTGAGCTTTTGGGGAGGGACTCGCAAGCGTCTGTAGGGATGAGCGCAGAGGAGGCACAGAAGAATGAGAGCTTCACCTCATCCCTCGTCACCAAGATTGTCGACAACTTGCAGATCACTGTCCGCAACATCCACGTACGCTACGAGGACAGTTTGTCAAATCCCGAGCACCCCTTCGCGGCCGGTTTCACCCTCTCAGAATTCTCAGCAGTCTCAACGGACGCCAACTGGAACCCTACCTTCATCCAGAACAGCGCCGAGGGCATTCACAAGCTTGCCCGCCTCGAATCCCTCTCGTTGTATTGGGACACGGACTCCATCTCTTTGTCAGGCCTTTCAGACGTCGCAGAATCAAAGCAACGCTTCGATGAGCTCATTCCAAAGGAAGGACAGAGTCCCTCACATCAGTACATCCTCAAGCCAGTCTCTGGCGCAGGGCGACTCATTGTCAGACGGAAGATGACACCAGAGATTGCCAAGATGGACGCACAGCTGCTGTTCGACGAGCTCGGTTTTGCCTTCGATGACGAACAGTATCGTGACGTCATCTCGGTCGCAGATCTCTTCCACTTCTACACGCGCCAAGCTCAATACCGTCGCTTCAGACCAGAAGCCAAGGAGCTCGAAGAGAACCGCCCACGAGCTCTCTTCCGTTTTGCTGGGCGTGCCATCGTCAACGAAGTGCACGAGAAGCATCGCGTCTGGACTTGGGACTACTTCAAGCAACGCAGAGATGATCGTCGAGCGTACGTTGCCCTCTTCAAGAAGAAGGACGAGCAGCAGCAGAAGCAGAATCAGAAGCAGGCTGCGGTCCAGCCTACTACGAGCGACGACAATGATCAGCTGCGTGACCTGGAGCGACGACTCTCGTACCGAGACATCCGCTTCTATCGTTCCATCGCCCGCAACGAGATGCGCAAGGAGCGTGCGGCAAAGAAGCGCGATGAGATTGAGCATAATGGCGGTCACAGCAGTGACTCGACGCAGTCTGGCGGCGGCGGAGGCGGGGGATGGATGAGCTGGATCTGGGGCAGCTCATCGTCGTCTTCGCAGCAGCAGAACAGCGGCGTCCTCAACGAGGAGCAGCGCAAGGAGCTGTACGAGGCCATCGAGTGGGACGAGTCGATGGGGTCACAAGCCGTCACCGAGGCCGTCGATGCGCCGGGCGATGCCATGAAGCTACGCCTCTCGACGAAGCTGCAGACGGGATCATTCGCCCTGCGCGATCATTCACGCGACTCGGACATCGTTGCTCTCGTCTTTGACACCCTGCAAGCCGACGTTGTCCAGCGCGTGGACAATCTCGAGGCAGCGTTATCTCTCGGAGGTCTGCGCGTCTACGACGGCACCACACCCAACTCGCTCTATCCACAGATAGTCCGAGTCAAAGAGGACGAGACGAACGTTCCCAATCGCCAAAACTCCAACGAGGACGACATTCGCGAGATTGAGAAGCAAGTCGGCCAAGAGAGCGACCCAGAAAATCCCTTCTTCTTCCTGCGATTCGAGAACAAGCCGCTAGACAAGCGCGCAGACAATGCACTCACGGTCAAGATGCGATCTATGGAGATCATATATCACCGCGGTTACGTCGAGTCAATCGTGCGCTTCTTCAAGCCGCCAGAGAGCGAGCTCGAGCTCATTGGTGCTCTCATCGATGTGGCAAGCGAGACGCTCGAGGGGATCCGCAAAGAGACTAGAGCTGGACTCGAGAATGCGCTCGAGAACCACAAGACCATCGATGTGGCACTTGACGTCGCTGCACCGATCATCATCGTGCCTCAAGATGTGACGCTCAAGAAGTGTCAGCACGTTGTTCTTGACGCGGGCCACATCGGCGTGCGCTCAGTCATGGCACCGCAAGAAGCACTGGACACGGTTCGCTCCAAGCAGAGCAAACAGTACACTCCGGAGGACTACCGCCAGCTCGAGGAGCTCATGTATGACCGCTTCTTCGTCAAGCTCGAGGCCGCGCAGTTGGTCATGGGCAACGACCTCGAGTCGTGTCTGCAAAGTCTGGAGGGCTCGACGCCGATGGATCACAATCTGCATCTCCTCGAGCGCATCAACATCGACTTTACGATCCACAACTCGATTCTCCCCTCGGCGCCCAACCTCACCAAGGTCAAGCTGACAGGACACCTGCCTACACTTCGTGTCAATTTCAGCGATCGCAAGTACCATCAACTGATGGCTATCGTCGATGTTGCTATTCCGTCGTTTGACGACGAGGACGAAACTGGCGCAGCGAAGATCAGCGAGGTTCCAGAGAAGCAACCGCAGCAGGCGGGAGAGACATCGATGCTGAGCGAGATCCCGGAGGAAGATCAGTCGCGACGCCACAAGCGTGACGGCTCAAAGTCACGATCAGCAGACGCCCCACCCTCGCCTACGCTGCGAAAGCGTCGCTCCTCTCGCGTTCCGAGCGACGTCGGCGATGCTCTCGACCTCAATAAGCAGCGACGCTCGAGGATAGCGAGCCAGATGCGCGGCGATGACGATGTAGTGGTGGAGGACGACGATGACGACACATTTGAGGACGCACAGGACGCCACGGCGGACCGCATCAATGCTCACCAGAAGACGTTCGAGCTCCAATTCGTCGTCGACTCGCTGCAAGGCTCCATCTTCAAGTCGAACACCGACCCCTCCAAGCCCGATCGATTGCTAGTCGAGGCCAACTTCGAAGGCTTCTACCTCGGGCTGGCCGTCCTGCCCTACCAGCTCAACGTCGACGTCGGGCTGCGCTCATTGGAGCTTGAGGACAAGATAGTCGATCACGGGCCGGCGTTCAAGTATTTGATCACTTCAAAGCAGGTGAAAGAGGGGCAGAACCAGCCTGGTGCAGCGAAGGAGGGTCAGAATGCGTCCGTCGAGTCCTCGTCTTCGGGTGTCTCGACCCCGCAGAAGGATCTCGTAAGCGTCAAGTACGTACGCGTGCAGCCGGACAGCCCGGAATTCATGAGCGTATACGAGGGGATCGATCAGTCGATCAACGTCGAGCTCAGCACGATCAACATCATGCTCACGCGCGTGTCTATCCTTGCCGTCTACGACTGGATCATGACGACCTTTGTGCCATCAGATCCGGCGCCGCCGCAGCAGCCGCCCGCCGACGCGGATGGCCAGGGTGACGAGGGAGGCGAAGTGGCCAAACGTGCAGCTGCCGCTGCCCCTGCTGAGCCTCGCAAGGAGAAGCTGCGAGTGCGTGTCAAGCTCACATCGGTCGTCCTTCGTCTCAACAACGATGGCGCCCTGCTCGCCACGTTGACGCTCTCCACGGCCGACGTCGCCGTCTTTTTGAGAGGCGCTACTTTGCGCGTTGCCGCTCGACTTGGCTCGTTGCTCATCCTCGACAATTCGCAGCGAGACACGGCCTCTGGCGAGTTCAAGAAACTGCTTTCCATTGAGGGCGACGAGCTGGCCGACTTCTCCTACGAGACCTTCGACCCTAATGACCACGCCGCCTATCCCGGTTACGACTCGTCGATCTGGCTGCGCAGCGGCTCGTTGCGCATCACCTTCCTCGAGGACCTGATCCGAGACCTCCTCACCTTCTTCTCCAAGTTCGCCCGCATGAAGGAGGTTTACGACGCTGCCACGCAGGCCGCTACGGCTCAGGCAACGCAGCTACAGCAGCAGGTCAGCAAGATGCACTACGACGTCATCGTCCAGTCGCCCGTCGTGGTTTTACCCCGCAATACAACGTCGACGGATGTGGTCGTGGCCAACTTGGGAGAGATCTACGCACACAATACTTTCCCACCGAAGGACGATGGGCACGTCGTGACCAAGATAGAAGCGGGACTGCGGCATATCCGCTTGGCCTCGCGGCTACAGCGCAACGGTCAGAACAACCACATCCAGATGATTGATGATGTCAACATCTCCGTCGACGTGACGCAAGAGCAGCACGTCGACCACAGCAACGAGTCGACGGAGCCGGAGATGCAGATCCTCGCTCGCATGTCGGACGTGCAGATCAAAATGACTCAAGCGCAGTACTGTTTCATCATGGAGCTGTTGCAGAGCGTGCCGCGCGCCTTTGCCTTCGAGACGGGCGACACGGACGATATTGATCAGCAAACACTCGAGGCCGTTCCGTCCGCCAGTGCTTCGCCGTCGCCGAGGAAGGACGGCAGCCAAAGTCCGAACAAGGGCGGCGAAGCTGCAACGACTCGCACGGAGCGCTCTGGCCCGGACATGCTGCCTGAGCTGGGCAGTGTCTCCCACCAGGCCAATGGCGAGACGAAGCTCCTCAACACTACGCTCGACCTCCTCTTCAGCGTGCGAACCATCAATCTCGAGATCTTCTCTGAGGCGGCGACGGTGCAAGAGAGCCTGTACAAGGCTAGCTTGGCGCGCTTCACGCTAAGCAATACTGAAGCCAAGCTCAAGATGCTGTCAGACTCGAGCTTGGAGGCAGAGCTTGCGCTGAAGTCGTTTACCGTGTCGGACACGAGGCCGGACAAGGACACCAAGTTCAGAGAGATCATTCCGGCTTCAAGACATGTCGGGCACCAGCTCATGGTCTCATTTACCATGTCTGGCGACCCTTCGGATCGTTCGGCTCTGGCGCTCGTCACCGTCGACTCTCCAAAGATCATCTTCTCGCTGGATCCTCTCTTTGCGCTGCTCGAGTTCGCCATGGCGCCCTTCAATGCTGTGGAGCAGGCTGATCAGGCGGCAGCGACGGATGCTCAGTCAGTCGCAAAGACTGGAGCAGCGACCTCGAAGCCTGGCAGTCGTTCGGCCTCGACTGCAGTGGCAGCCCAAGGCACAGGTGGGCAGTCAGCCTCGCAGGGCGGCCAGACAGGCGACGCCCCCGCAGAGCAAGCCGGAAGCATCTCCTTCCGAGTCAATATTGTCGACCCGTCGGTTCTGCTCCTCGCCTCTCCCGAGAAGAGCGACTCAGAGGTGATCGTCCTCTCAATCAAGCAGATCCTCGTCTCGCAGCAGGGCATCCTGGCAATGAACGTCGACCAGATGGGCATGTTCGTCACGCGCATGAACAGGCCAAAGGACTCGTCACTACGCCTGCTGGACAATTTCAATCTCGCCCTGTCGATGGACACGCGCTCATCTGCGACAAGGCAAACGACGAGCATCGAGGTTCATGTGGACCCCCTGGTGCTCCGCGTCTCGCCCGGCGACGTCTTCCTGCTGTCATCTGTCGTCAACAAGGCTATCGAACTCTCAGCCAAATCATCAGACGACTCGGCCGCAGCAGCTACGTCAAAGTCTGCTGTTGGACCGACGACGCGACGTCAAATGTCAATGGCGAGCGCGGATACGGCGGGGTCATCCGTTAAGGATGCTGCCGAATCCCGACGTCCTTCACAGCATCAGAGGCAGAGCACCGCAGGCCAATCGTCTGCCTCGTCGGTGGCCAAGACGGGCGGAGGCAAGAGTATGAAGGATGCAGAAGAGGAGGCGCAACGTAGCTATGAGGCTGAGCTGATCATCTCAAAGGAGGTCCTCAAGGCCGACGTCGCTGGCGTACAGGTCATTCTGATTGGCGATGTGCACACACTGCCCCTCCTCGACCTCACCGTCGAGAAGTTCACTGTCAATGTCAACGACTGGACGGGCGACATGCAGTTCAACACGACGCTCGGTGCTTTCCTCAACTACTACAACCTGTCGCGCTCCCACTGGGAGCCGCTCATTGAGCCGTGGGTCGTCGACGTGGCCATGCGCAACTCGCTGTCGCCGCCGAGCACCCACATGACCATCTCGTCGAAGCGCCGCATGGAGGTCAACGTGACGACGACGCTCATCGAGACGGCGCTCACCAGCATGGACATGCTCAGCCAGGATCCGCAGCTTGCGTCCACGTCCAGCTCATCTAGGACACAGCACAAAGCGCCATTCCAGATCCGTAACGAGACGGGCTACCCCTTGCGACTGTGGGCTGAGCACGACGACCGTAAGGTCAAAGCAGCGGGGCAGACGCTCGATGATGGCGCGGAAATGCCGTGGTCGTTCGACGACTGGAAGTCGATGAGAGAGAACATCGCTGAGGGCGGCGGAAACCGTCTCTCGGTCGCCTTTGAGGGCATGCCGTGGGAGAGGCTCAAGCATCTTTCCGTCGACCGAGAAGGCGAGACGTACCACAATCTTCGCCCCAAGATCGACAAGGTCGCACACCGCGTCGTCTGTGATGTCCGACTGAAGGACAATGTCAAGGTGATCACGTTCAGGTCGGCCTTCAAGATCGAGAACAGGACTATGGTGCCCGTGGAGATGATGATACTCGACGCCGAGGGCAAGGCTGACTCGAGCAACATTCGCAAGATAGCGCCAGGCCAAGACTGCCCTGTGCCCATCGAGGCCGCCTTTCACAGTAGAATCAAGCTGCGCCCCGACCCCGGCTTCGAATACGACTGGTCGACCGAGAGCTTCGGCTGGCAGGATCTCATCAAGCGGTCGACTCGCTCCATCGCCTGCAAGGCCAACGAGGCCAATGAAGCTCCCTTCCGCTTCCAGTGCTACTCGCTTTTCGACCGTCAAGACCCGCTGACGAGGCAGTATCCCAAGGTAACGCTGCGTCTTCGCCCGCCAGTCGAGGTCGAAAATCTTCTCCCTTACGACGTTCAGTACCGCATCTTTGACAAGAACATGAACCACAACTGGTCCAGCTTCTTGCGCAAGGGCGGCGTCTCACCCATTCACGTCGTAGAGCTGTCTCACCTCCTTCTGCTGAGCGTAGACGTCCAGTCATCCGTCTTCTCGCCCAGCGAGTTCGCCATCATCTCGACGGACAATCCTGATGACTTCCCCATCGAGAAGGACCTCACGCTAGCCGATGCGGACAATCTGAAGCTCAATTTGCGTCTCTTCTACCACATGTACCCGGACAGTGGCGGGGCGTTCAAGGTGTCGATTTACTCGCCATACATCTTCATCAACCAGACAGGCTTGCCTTTCTCGCTCAAGACCAAGTCTTGGCTCGGATCTGCCAAGCTCGTCGCTGGACAGGAGAGCAGCGCTTCTGGAACGACGGCGATTCGCAAGGAGCCAGTGCCCTTCATCTTCTCGCACAGCTCCAATGACAGGCGCAACCGTATGCTGCTGCGTGTTGGAGACTCGGGCTGGTCGAGGCCGCTATCCTTCGAAGCTATTGGATCCGAAATGGAAGTTGTCCTTCCATCAGCGTCGAAGAACGAGGAGATTCACCTCGGTCTGACCGTCGCTGATGGGCTCGGCAAGTTCAAGCTCTCCAAAGTCGTCAAGCTTCGTCCGCGCTACATCGTGCGCAACCATCTCGATGAGCCTATCAACTTGCGTGAGGCAGGCGCAGCAGACTTTGTCACATCAGAGGCTGGCACTCGCTTGCCTTTGCACTTCTTGCGCGTAGGTGCTACCAAGCAGATGACGCTCGCATGGCCCGGCATCAACAACAAGTGGACGGCACCCTTCAACATCGAAGACGTGGGTCATGTTCACTTGCGCATCGCCAAAGCTGGTCAGCATCAGCAGCTGGTCAAGGTCGAAGTCTTGCCCGAAGGTCCGACAGTCTTCATCACGCTCAGCTACGAGAAAGGCCCGTGGCCATTCATGCTGCGCAATGAGAGCGACTTCACCATCACCTTCATGCAAGCCACGGATCGCAGCCAGACTGGCGGTGGCACCGCCAACGTCGTCGCTGATGCCAGCTCGAGCGGCAGAGGTAGCGACGATCGTGGCGTGACCGGCGGCAAGGACCAGGATCAGCAAGTGGGCAAGCGCTACGAGCTCAAGCCTCGCTCGAAGATGAAATTCGCATGGGATCAACCATCCCACAAGAGCAAGCTCATCAAGCTCGTCGCAAATGGACGAGAACGCAACGTCAATCCGCTCGAGATCGGCAGCCAGCTGCCCTTCCGCTTCCCCTCGGCTGACGGTAGAGGCAATCGCGTCGTCTCCATTGATGTGCGAGCCGACGGCCCCACGCAAACGATTGTCCTCTCCAATTACTCGGAGGCCTTGTCCAACTTTAAGATCAAGCGTCAGAACTCGCGCTCTGATACGATGAGCAGTCGATCAAATACTGAGATCGGCTTCGAGTCCGTCGATGTAGACACGGACATCCTGTCGTCGTTCAGCGTCACTCTGTCCGGCGTAGGCATCTCCCTCATGGACCGCCGCGTGCAAGAGATCGCCTACGTGAGCTTCTCCGACGTCGACGTGCGCTACAACGAGTCACAAGCGACGCGCTCTTACGGCCTAACGATCAAGTGGATGCAAATCGACAACCAGCTTTGGGGCGCCCTTTTCCCGATCAGCTTGTACCCTGCCAACTTGCCGAAAGACAGGACGGCCCTTGAGACTTTGCCTACGCTGCAGGTGGCGGTGGTGGAGAGCAAAGATCAGACGCACGGCGTGCGCCACCTCAAGTATGCCTCCGTCCTGCTGCAAGAGATCCAGATCGAGATCGAGCTCGAATGGCTCATGGCTCTCCTCGACTTCAGCAAGGCCTTCGAGCGCGGTCTGCCTGCAGAGGCAGAGGGAGACTACACAGACAGCCCAGAGGCGATTCCTGACCCACAGCATGTCGAGACGGTCCGCGAGGAGATCTATCTAGAGCTCCTTCTCCTGCAGCCATTGTTCCTCACCATTTCCTTCCTCATGTCGGATCGAAACGAGCGAAGCGCTGAGGAGCAAGTCGCGCAATCCCGCTCCCCACTCGCCTTCCTCGTTGGAGCGGTGACCTCGGCCGTGGGCAACCTCAACCAAGCGCCCATCCGCTTGTCGGCCATCGCGATCGAGAATGCGCGCCTGTCTCCTGAAGAGCTCCTTGCGCGCCTGCAAGCCCACTACGTCTCGAGTGCGGTGGGCCAAGTCTACAAGCTCGTCGGCGCCATCGATGTGCTGGGCAACCCGCTGGGCCTCATCTCCGGGATTGGCAGCGGAGTGTCTGACCTGCTTTACTCACCCATCGAGGGGCTGGTCCTGCATGGCAACCGCGAGCTTGGACTCAGCATCGCGCGCGGCGCCGGGTCTTTCGTCCGCAAGACGGTCTACGGTGTCTCTGACTCCATCTCCCGCCTCACCTCGTCTGTAGGCAGCGGTCTAGCCGCCGCCTCGCTCGATCGCGACTTCGAAGCTCGTCGCCGAATGGCCCGTTTCCGCAACAAGCCGCGCCATGCCCTGACAGGCGTGACGGCCGGTGCAAGCAGCTTCTTCACCTCGCTCACCTCCGCAGTCGAAGGAGTGGCCCTTCGTCCAATTGAGGGCGCAGAGCGTGGCGGTGCTCTCGGCTTCCTGCGTGGCTTGGGCAAGGGAGGAGTAGGCCTGCTCGTCAAGCCCGCTGTGGGCGCTTTCGACCTTGCCGCCTCTTTGGGCGAAGGGGTGCGCAACACGACGACCGTCTTCGATTCGAGCAACGACATCGACCGAGTCAGACTGCCCCGCTATGTTGCACCTGACCTCATTGTTCGACCGTACAGCTCTCGCGAGGCTCTAGGCCTCGCCTGGCTGAAGAATCTCGAGGAGGGCAAGTACCTCAAGGAGTACTACGTCGCTCACGCGGATATGGGACATCGTGATGAGGTCGTCATCCTCACTACGGCGAAGATCCTCTACGTGCAGACGTTGCAGCTCAAGTGCGCGTGGGAGGTCGGGCTCAATGAGCTTTCGAGTGTTAGCCTGGAGCAGGAGGGGATCGCACTCATGTTGAGGAATGGGGTCAAGGGACCGCTGTTGAGGATCGAGGATGTCGGATTGAGGAATTGGCTCTTTAGGAACATCTCGAAGGTGGTCAATGCCTACAATCAGGCGCATCGCTGAGCGGATGGAGAGGTGGGGAAGCGTAGGGCTGGGAGGCGGACGTGCTACGTCTTGTTCAGCCAGTCGCGATTTGTATTCTGTGCTACGACTTTCAATCATTCTTCTTCTCACTGGACTCTGTTGTCCTCTCTCACGACATGTATAGCCGGCTTACAACCCCTCCCGTGGCGCAGAAGGCTTGAACAAAGTGAGGCGTGTCTTTTTTCTTTTCTCCTGCACCCTACCCTCTCCCTCCTCCTCTTCTTCTTCCCACTCATGCACCTCGACGTTCACATCTGGGTGTAGCCTCTTGAGAGTGTAGCGATGCTTGCCTGGCTCGTGTTGCTGAGGCGAGGAGGACATCTGAGAGGCTCTTCCTCTCGTGGTTCCGACCTCCCCTTCGTCATCCGAGATCTCGTGAGCCGTAGCCACGCTGTTGGCCGTGGCAAGTCGCGCTCGAGCAGAAAGGCTTGACGAGCCCAAGTAAGGGATATCGAATCGCTTCACCGTTGCTCGACGCGCTGCAGCGGATAGGCCAGCACGGACGCTGCCGCCGTTGAAGGCAGATGAAGGGCGACGATGCGCACGAGAATGTTCAGTTGGCTCTGGCCGGAAGCCATTGGCAGCAGAGAGGCGAGGGTAGGTCTTGCGTCCCTTTGCACTGCCCCTCACGCTGCGAGAAGCGGTGATGGATGGGTCGAGTGAGGGAAGATGGTACCCGCTTGAGCTGGAGGAGTTCCCACTGCATGCATTGTCGCCGAAGGCGAAGTGTGAAAGTTTCTGACGCCCATCGCCGACCGAAGGTGAAGAGTGCGAGTTGGGCTGCACGTTGGAGCCGGAGTTTTGGTAGACGTGCCAGGATCGGATGGGCGAGGAGGAGAAGGTGAAGCGCTGGCCATGGATGTAAGGCGTATTGATGCTTGAGGCAATATGCTGAGAGGAAGTTTCTGAGCTTTGATGATCGGCCTGATACTGCCAAGAGCAAGCGAAGCGCGCTCTTTGATGAGACTGCTGCTCAGGCGTGGCGTATACGTGGTCGTTGACAATGTATGGCGACGAGCTGCTGGGCACAACGATGGCCGTTTGACGATCCGCATCGAATGCAAAGGGCGCATCATCATCCACCTCGCCGGCGGCTGTGCCGTTGGGCGGAAGGTCAGTCTGTATCAAGGCTTGAGGAGCTGGCAGATGAGGTCGGAGCCGCATCTCAGGGGCCATTGGAGGGTGCAAGTGGTGACCTGCTTTGACGACGGGATTGTGGTCTGGGACCTCATCAGTGTGTACAGACTGCCTCATCCACTGGCGCTGTTGCCGCTCCTTGTCACGACGGGCTTCCTTGCTGTCACTCCTGTGTCCCCTCTCGACGTAGGGATCACCAGCTGATTGACAATTGGAGCAATTATAGTCCTCGGCAGGCGGTGTGACGACGTCCTTCCAAATCTGTAGCGACTCATCGTCGCAGAAGAAGGCGTCAAAGCCATCTGAGGTAGCTAGTTGCTGATACTGCTGCTGCTGCTGATACTGCTGCTGCTGAATGGACGATGCGGCAGGATTGGAGGGTCTGGGCTGAGGGACGGACGCACTTTGGTCGAAGCTGGGGTTCTGCCAGCTGCCCGTATTGAGCTCGGTCAAAGCTGCTTGCTCGCCGACAGGAGGCAGTCTTTGTGAAAAACAGAGCGTCGTTTGGCCTGAGATAGCTGCAGCAGGCTGCTGCGCATGCCTGTTGACCGCTACCCGTGCGGGCAGGAGGCCTGGTCGCTCCCTGTGAGAGCGTCTTTGATTGAGCATGGCCGGCACTGGGCCTTTCTGAGAGAAAGGAGCTCGATTGGCATCATTGATGGAGCTCGGAGGAGTCAAGGAGCTTGCTAAAATTGAAGCAGAGCTGGTCCCATCTGACGCTGGTGAGCTCAAGCTCGAAGTCGACTTCGTGTATGCAGGAGAGACAGTCGCAAGCGATCCCCCTAGTCTTGCTGGCTGCTTATATGCTGATGGCGATGAAAGAGATGGCGCTGCCGAAGGGCCATTCAGCTGCTCGTTGGGCTTTTCTGATGTTCTTGCTGCCTGCTTGCTACGCTTTCTCTGCGCTGCTCGCCGCTGAGCAATGGTGCTACGGGCAGAAGGGAATGCACAGCATGCCAGGTGCACCAGTCAGGAGCGGGCGGCGCTATCGCACGATCATTGCTTCGACCTACAAGGGGCTTTCGACAAAGTTGACATCTCCTTCATCAACATTCAAGTCGTCGAGAAGATCCTGAAGGAGAAGCAGCACAACTTATGGTCAGATTTGCGGTCTCCTTCAGAACCTCGTGAAGAGCGGACAGCATCGTGCGTAGCCCCGTCGCTCTTATCGCTGCTCGTCGCGGCGACGCTAGTGCTCGTCTCGCCATCGTCTGAGTCAGAGAAGTCTGCGAGTTCTGCTTGCCTGGAGTTGAAGGACCACTGCACAGTCATCGTCGCCGCAGCTGAGATGAAGACTCAATTCGAGCTACGGCATTGATGGCTCGAAGGGCAAGATGGCCGTGCACGGGCCTGGCATTTTTTGGGCGGCGAGATCGACGAGCCAATCATCATCATCTCAACGGGGCGCGGCCGGAACGGCGAAGTGAGCGGGCAGCAAACCAGAGGGAGCGGGCTGGGCGAGAGAGCAACGTCGAGGGCTAGCCGGCCGTCGGTAGCCTCATCAAAGGGCAAAGGGTCCGCTCAGCGCGCTCCTTGACGACGAATCCTCTTGACCATCTCCTCCGGATCCCTTTCCCAAGTGCTGATTTTGACAAGGTCAGTAGTTCAGCAGCAAGAAACTGGACACGCCCCTCAGCGACATCAAGAGGCGAGTGATCATCTTCGCCGTTGCTATCTTGGCTGTCCACCGCCTTGCCACCTTTACTACTCGTCGACCACAACCGGCCCTTGGCCCTGGGTCCCGTCCCGATACGTGACTCGCAAGCAAGCACCCATTCGCCCCATAACGACGCCAGCGTGCACCAGCCGCCATCGTCGTTACACCTCACATCAGCAGCAATAACGCAACTTGACGATCTCGGATGACCGTCTGACCACACGCCAACGATTGTGAGAGAAGCAGCTCCGAATCAAGAGCTGGACAAAGTGAGAGTCGAACACTCGTGGTGTGGTGTGGGCTTGTAGTGAGACCATCGAGACTGACAGCGTGGTGTTTGCCTCCGCGCGGCGCTTTCAGCATCAAGCCCTCCTCGGGATCGTCTCACTCTGACCGCTCCATCGCCAGCCTCTGATGGAGAGCGGCAGAGAAAGACGAACCACTCGATCTCGCTCCATCAAGTCCCAAGCAGCCACCCAAGCATCTTCATCTTCTAGCGGCAACGCCGTCGCCCCCTCCACTTCCTCCTCTTCATCCTCATCCTCTTCGTCGCGACACCTACCCATCTCCAACAGCTCTTCATCCGCCCAAGCTCCCACTGCTCGACGACCTCGTCGATCCACCGCTCTTAGCTTCAACTCGTCGACGGCAGACTCGCTCGCAGACGAAAGCAACACATCCAGCATTTCGTCAATCTCCACGCCAGCCACCGCTGCCACAAGTCCAGCCTCGGCCATCGTAGCCTCTTCGTCAAAAGACTCAGCTTCGGGAAGCAAGCGCAAGCGAGCCGTCTCTGGTGCTCAATCAGCCTCAGCAAGCTCATCATCCAAGGGCAAAGCCAAAGCAGTCGACACAACCGACTCGCCGCTACTCCCTCGAAGGTCTTCTCGCCGGGCGTCCCTTCCCACCGCACAGTCACCAGAAGCTTCGACCAGCACGAGCAGCATCGAGCAGCCGGCCAAGAAGACTAAGCGTTCTGCTAGCACCTCGTCTTCGTCCCTGGCTTACAATCTGCGAAGCAAACCTTCTACAGAAAGTCTCGCTGGTGCTACACGTGCACGCAAAGCGGTCAAGACCGACAGGAAAGCTTCGACGACTAGCAGCAGCAGCGGCAGCAGCAGCAAGTCGCGAGGCAACGCTAAGAGGAAGATGGTTGCGAACAAGGATGGTGCGTCGTCCAGCAGCGGTCGACGTACTTCGGCCTCAGGACCATCCACTCGCCGCAAATCATCGAGCCGTGCAGGCAACGCCGCCAGTGGATCCAGCGCTGCCTGCGGCAACGCCGACGAAGGCGTCGAGGATGACTCAATGCACGTTGACATCGTGGACCACGACGAAGACGATGAAGCAGACGACTACGAGGACGTCGACGAAGACAGTGAAGACGAGGAAGAGCAAGACTCGGGCAACGGGGATCGCAACGCGGCAAATGAGAATCGTCATCCACTCGCCGACGACGACGACGACGACGACGAGGGACACCCCTTCGACGACGAGGAGATGTTCGAAGACGGCTTTGGTGGGTCCGACTTCGCCAACGTCGCCAGACTTGCAGGCTACCTCGGCGGCGGTGGCTCGCGCTATCGTCAGCTACTCGCTTCGCTCCGCAACCGCAAGGACCCCACCACCCAATTAATTGCGCTTCAAGAGCTCTCAGAGGCGCTCAGCCTGGCCAACGAGGACACTTTGCAAGGTCACTTCTCGACTGAGTCTTTCGTCTCTGAGCTCGTCTCAATTATGGGCGGACCGCGCACGGGCGACGACGGCGAGCAAGCCGCCGAGGAGAACGATGATGCCTCCGCGGCTGTCGCCCTCACCGCCTCTGGCCTAGTCGATCAGGGAGAAATGACCCTCCTTGCGTGCCGATGCTTGGCGAATCTCATCGAGGCTATGCCCTACGCCGCTCATACCGTAGTCGCCTATGGAGCCATTCCCGTCCTCCTCTCAAAGCTGACTGAGATAGAGTTCATCGACCTTGCGGAGCAGACGCTCCAGACTCTCGAAAAGATCTCGGCAGAGACGCCGACGTCCATCGTTCAAGAGGGAGGTTTGATGGCAATGCTTCAGTTCCTCGATTTCTTCAACATCCACATCCAGCGCACGGCAATGACTGCAGCTGCCAACTGTTGTCGCAGGCTCAGCGCCTCGCACTTTGAGAAGGTCAAGGACATCATTCCGATCATTCGCAACGTCCTTGGCTACGCCGATCAGCGCCTCGTCGAGTCCGCTTGCAAGTGCGTCGTCCGTATCATCGAGAGCTTCCGTCATCAGCCCGACTGCCTCGAGCAGCTCGTTGACAAGGAGCTCGTCCAGGCACTGAACGCTCTCTTGCTTCACGGCTCTCCTGGCTCGGCATCTGCTGCAGGCGTTTCTGCCAGTGCATCTATCGGTCAAGGCACTTACACAGATGTGCTCAAGTCATTTAGCTCAGCCGTCAAGGCCAGCCCGAAGGTTGCTGTCATTCTCCTCGAGACCAACGTCGTCGAGACTCTCTACACTCTGCTCACTGGCTCGGCTCCACCAGCAGAGGACGGCACGGGCGGACGTGGACCTGCTGCATTCGATTCGCAGGGCACGACCGCTTCGGCAATGCAGCTCGAAGCAGCGGTGCCTGCCACTGCCGACGATGCGGCGGTTGCTGTGGTTGGCGCGGCTGATGGTGATTCTGCTGGCCAAGGTGTCGCGGTGGCGGACATGGCTGTCCTTCAGAATCTCGCACATCGACCCAAGGAACAGGTACAAGAGGCTCTGTCGCTGGTCAGCGAACTCCTCCCTCCATTGCCTAGGGAGGGCGTCTTCGACCATCGAGCATACAGCGAAAAGGCGTGGCACAAGAAGAGGAAAAGCGCGCGTGACCAAGCCGGCTCGCGCAGGACGAGCGGTAGCACCGTCAAGGCGGAGGCTGCGACACCCATCAAGGCGGAGCCTGGCTCAGAGGCGGATGGCGCCATCGAGACGTCTGCCTCTCCCGTCGCCGCTGCGGCCGTTGCAGAGGGCGGCGAAGCGGCGGCCGTACTCCCCGTCAAGCAGGAACGAGTCAAGAGCGAGAAAGAGTTGATGCGCGAGCAAGCTCAAAATCGCCGCACAGAGATGCTCCGAGAGCAGGATGGCCTCATCAAGCGCTTCACGCAGCTGGTTCTTCCTACACTCGTGGAAGTTTATGCTGCGAGCGTCGCCCTCCACGTCCGCGTCAAGGCACTGCAGGGCATTCTGAAGATCATAAGCTTCGTTGACGCCGAGAAGCTCAATTCAGTGCTCGATAATGTTCCCCTCGCCGGCTTCATTGGTGCCATTCTCTCCTCGCGCGACGACCCGTCCGTGGTGCTGCCTTCGCTCCAGATGGTAGAGCTACTCTGCAACAAGCTGCCCGAGGTCTACAAGAGCTTGCTTCGCCGCGAAGGTGTCATGTGGGAGATTGAAGACATTGCCTCCAAGCAGCCCAACACGACCAAGTACGGGACCAATGCTTCTTCTTCTGCTCAGCTCTCCCTCCCTGTCGGACAGGGCGCATCCTCACCAAGCAATGCCTCCGCTGCCGCCACCAACGCGGCAGCCTCCGCAGCAGCCTCAACGGGCGTGCCCACGATTCCGACCCTCAATGAGTTGGGCGCCACCAGTGCTGCGGGGCTAGCTTTGGGTCGTGCCTACGGCTCGTCGACGTCCGCCACTCTTGGTCGAGCATCCGCGACCACGGCCGCGACTCCAACCCCTCAGGAGCAGCAAGATGCCCTCATTTGGCGCTCGCGCATCCTACGAGACCGATTCAACAAGGAAGCAGCCAACGCCGAAGGCGGTGCCAACCACGCTGTGCGAGCGCTCGAGGAGGTTTCGGCCAACGTCTCCACTCTGGCCGACGCAGCTCACACGGGCCCCACTCAAGCAGCTGAAGCACTGGAGCGTATCCTCACTCTCTTCTCCAAGCCCGAAGAGCCCATCTCTAGCTTTGAGCTACTCCGCTCCGGCCTCATTGACGGGCTTTACAACTTTGCCACGGAGGACAGCGTCGAGGTGCCTGCCGAGACGCGACGCCAGCTCCTCATCGACGCCCTCATGGCACCCGACGCTGCGAATCATTCAAGGGGCAGCTCGCTCGTCCGTCGTCTGCAGGAGTCGCTCAACCGTCTGGAGAACCTCGATATCAGCACGGCCGTTGGTGCGGGACAGGATGACATGCGACGCTACGGCTCTGCCGCGGGTATTCACCGTCAGATCCGCCTGCGACTTCAGGCTGAGGAGGGTACTGAGACGCCCAGGTCCGTTAGCAACCTCGTGGTGGGCATTCATGCCATTGCCTCGCTGGACCGACTTGCAGAGTTCCTCCGTCCTAAGCTCCAGCAGGCAGCCAATGGAGACGACGGTGGACTGTCGAGAAGCGCTCGCCTCACCTCGATGCTTGCAGCACTCAGTGGCGGGGCGGGGGGACTGGAAGGAGCACTGGCAGCAGAGAGAGCTGCACTGCTCGGGCGTGCCGCCCCGGCTACCGGTGGCAGCGGGGGACAGGGCGGCTTACCGTCCACAACTTCAGCGTCGGCGACTGCGGCTCCTACCAACGAGGATAGCTCCTCCTCATCAAGCGCGGCCAAGAAGACGGCACCGCGTCGCAGCTCGAGGCTCACTCGCAAGAATTCCGGGGGCAGCGGCAAGAGCGAGGAGGCGGAGAGTGCTGAGAGCGACACCAAGGGCAAGAGCAGCGCTGCAGCCACGACCAGCGCTGAGGACGCAGGCAACCCAGCGGTTTCGTCCTCAAGTGCAGCGACCGGCGGCGCGCATGACCCAGCCGACGGACCATCCTCGTCATCAGACCCATCTCGAGACGCAGCACGCTCTCTCATGCAAAGTCTGCTGGGCGACGCTCTGGACGACGAGGCCTATGCAGAGGAGGAAGAGGGACTTGGCGAAGAGATCTTCGAGGACGAGGTTGGCCCTGCGGATGGCGAGATGATCGGCGACACCTCGGCCGCAGACAAGACAGTCAACCTCGCCGTTGCCGAAGACGGCAAGAAGGTCGAAGTCAAGACACCTGACGGCACTCGAGTTCCCACTCCAGCAGGAGGCAGCTCTACTGCACTCGCTGGCGCTTCATCTTCATCCTCTCGACCCGCCTCGAACTCTAACGCAGGCGCCTCAAGCTCTTCGTCGGCGGCAACAGGCTCCAGCAGCGGCAGTCGCCCATCGTACTCTGCTGCTCTTCAGCGCAAGCCCTCGGACTGGCACATCCGCTTCTCGATGGACGGACGCGAGCTTGCCGTCGACTCGACGATTTATGGCGCTGTCCACACTTTTGAGAATAGCCCCAGCCGAGCAGCAGCCACGGCGGCAGCGTCAAACGGCATCCCTGGCAGCAGCAGCAGCGCCGTAGCTAGCCTGTTGGGCGGGCGGAACATCTGGAACAATGTCTACACGCTCAAGTTCAGGAAGGTCGTAGGCGCCGCACCAAGAGCGGGCGTCGAGCAAACGCCCGAGCCCGAGAGCGGGGCAGACGCCTCGAGCAGCAGCAGCATCACGGCCATTACCCCGCCGGCCGAGCTGCCCGAATCGATTCCAGCCGACTCGCCCTTTGGCAAAATCCTCCAGCTCCTTAAGGTCCTGCACAGCTTAAACGCACAATGGCGCCAGCAGCGAGACGTCAGCGTAGGCTCGTCAGTGGCCAGCAGCGTTGTTGCAGACGGCAAGGTTGGACCCATGAGCGAGTCTGCCTTTGTCAACAACAAGCTCACGGCCAAACTGAACCGCCAGCTCGAGGAGCCCATGATTGTCGCGAGCAAGTGTCTGCCCGACTGGTCGGTCCAGATGCCCACGGAATTCCCATTCCTCTTCCCCTTCGAGGCCCGATATGCCTTCCTTCAGCTCACGGCCTTCGGATACAATCGCATGCTCCACCGCTGGCAGTCAATGGCGGCACGCAACCAGGAGAATGCTACAGGCGGTGCCAGCGCCTCGACGTCGCGCTACGATGATCAGTCGCTCGCCCATCTCGTCCGCTTGCCCCGTGCCAAGGTGCGCATCGCGCGTGAGAACATCCTTCCTTCGGCATTTAGGGTCATGGACCTCTACGGCAGCAAGGAAACGATTCTCGAGGTCGAATACTTCAACGAGGTCGGCACGGGACTGGGCCCAACGCTCGAATTCTACGCCCTCACCTCCAAGGAGTTTGCGCGCAAGGATCTACAGCTCTGGCGAGACAGTACGCCTGCTGACTCGACGACGGCAAGCAAGTTTGTCTACGCTCCTCGCGGGCTCTTCCCCTTGCCCCTCTCGCAGTCCAAGTTCGCCACGCAAGAGGGCAAGCGTCGCATTGCCGCCTTTAAGATCCTCGGTCAGTTCGTTGCCAAGGCCTTGCTCGACTCGAGGATCATCGACTGCGACTTCTCGCCCGTCTTCATGCGTGCCGTACTCACAGGCAATCGAGGCTCGCTAGCCAACATGGCAACGCTCAAGGCCGTTGACTCTGCTTTGGCATCGTCCCTTGAGAAGCTGCTCAGCATGAGCGAGGATGACCTGACGGGAATGGCCTTTGACTTCACTCTGCCAGGCGATGAGGATTACGAGCTCAAGCCCAACGGCAAGTCCCTTCCCGTCACGCCCGCCAATGTTGCAGAGTACATCGACCTGATCATCGATGCGACGGTGCGCTCGGGCATTGCTCCATTGATCAAGTCCTTCCGTGCTGGCTTCAACTCCATCTTCCCTATCAAATCCATGGCCTCCTTTACGGCAGACGAGCTCGTCATGCTCTTCGGCAATACCGACGAGGACTGGTCTGAGTCCACGCTCGTCGCCTCTATCAAGCCCGACCATGGATACAATGCGGAGAGCGCTACCTTCCGTGACTTGCTGTCGCTGATGGCTAGCTTCAACTTGGAGGAGAGGCGAGAGTTCTTGCAGTGGTTGACGGGCAGTCCAAAGTTGCCAATTGGCGGGTTTGGAGGGTTGCAGCCCCAATTGACGGTAGTCAAGCGACCCCACGAGGCGCCCTTCAAGCCAGATGATTACCTGGCCAGCAACATGTCGTGCGCAAACTTTTTGAAGTTGCCCGAGTACAGTAGCAAAGAGACGATGAGGAGGAGACTGCAGACTGCAGTCAGGGAGGGGGCCGGAGCGTTCAATTTGTCGTAAGGTTGAGAGGCAGCGTAGGAAGTCAAGGAGGATCAGAAGCGAGCGAGAACAGCAGGGAGATCGTGGTGGAGTGTGCTTCCTCAATATAGACGGTATCGAAGCGAGCAAGGAGACCGTCTCCTTCGTCTCGCGCCTACATCATGATGACTATGACTCGACCATCATCTTTTCACAACACCTCTTCCTCTCCTGTTTCCCTCTCGCTCGACTTCTTTCCCCTTTCTCGATCAAGCTGCTATCTTTTCAATCCAATCAAGATCAGCCTTGACGGTAGTGGTCGTCAGTCAAGACGGGCGCTTGTTATGCCCCTGACGTCTCCTCGACACGTTTTCGAACGAAAAGAAGACACCGCTGATCCTGACTCTATAGAAGTGCCCCTCATCGTCGACCTTGCCATTGCTTCTCGGCCTGCTGAAGATCTCGCTGCCCAATGACGGAAGCTAGATCAGACCCTGAGCTTGACCTGCTCTCACGATGCGATCAGTCGGCCACTCGTTGCCCTCGTCCTCCGCAGACCATGCTCCTGTCCTCTCCTCTCGCAACTTCCGGCCATTGCGTCGCGACTTTACAATTGGACTGCGATGGCGACATCGAGCCACTCCTCCTCCCGCTCACACAGCGCTGTCTTGGGCTGCCTCGGCCTGACCGCCGGACGGAGCTTGGATCTGTCAGAAGAAGGAGGGAGGCGGAGTTACTGATGGTGGCCTGGCTGGCTGACCGTCGTGCGAGCGAAGTCGGCCGGAGCAACAACTTCCTATCGCTTGAAGGAGGGTCACGAGAGCAGAGAAAGATATGGATGATGGCGCCAAGTCTTCTCGCTACGATGACAAATGATGAAACGATTCGCGATACGAGTACGAGGGGGGCCCGAGCATCCGCGCTAGCCACCTCGTTACGGATCATGCTTGAGCGGGAAGGACTTTGCCGTCAGCCATGGGAAGAAGAGCGAGCTCATCGCGATACCGGCAGGAGATCAAGGAGCTGACCCATGGCTCGTCTTCTGCGGTCGCCTTTCGTATCTCGTCTGCAGCGGTGAAGTCGCGGAGTCTAGACCCGTGATCCAAGAGCTGGCCAGCGCCACCCGGACTCCAGCGCCCAGCCCCAGGTCTAGTGCCGCCAGTCTACTCGGCCGCGGCGCGTACGCCGATTCATTGCTCACATCGTCGTCCCCTTTTCATTATCGCAGAGCACTGCGACGGTCTTGGAGCAGCACGAGAAGCCTCCTGTTGCTCAAGCTTTTGTGGTCTCACGACCTAGGCCCCACGACGACTGCACGCCCGCCGAGCGGGAAGCAGGTACAATAGCCCAATTACAGTACCTCGACGAGAAGGACGCGGGGTCCTGTGCAGACGGACGCCATCCTTGTCGCTGGGCGAGACATCCGAGAGCTTAGTGGCGTCGTCTTTGGTGTGGGGAAGGTGGCGAAAGAGCTATTCGCAGCACATTTGCACAGCTGCTCGATGCCTAGTCTTGATCGACGAGGAGGCGTTGAGGCGGGGAGGTGCAGCCAAGTGGCGCCACGACAGTCGCCTCATTGCTATCTCCAGAGCAGCGCGCTATCACCAGCCGCTCCTCGCTCGCTCGCTGGGTCGCTAGGATCTGGACTGCGCCTCGTCGTGCAACGGCAATTGCCTCGCCGAGCTAGGCCATTGTGTCTCGCCGTTGCCCTTGCTCTCACGGCGGGCCGCCCCTCGATGTCCGTCGGTCGAAGGGTAGCAGGGCGGGCGATTCAGCCTCACTCGTATCTCGAGCCGTTGCCCTCCTCGTATATAGAGGGAGATCCCCAGCCCCCAGTCTTCTTCCTCCCTCGTCCATCGTCCATCTACAGCAGAGCTGTCTCTCATCCCCATCCAGGCGACCTCTCAAGCGTAGAGCGCAGCCACTAGACGACCACCCCCTGCTTCACCCCTTCACCTCCCCCGCCCAACATGTCCTACTCTCCCGATGCAAAGGAGAAGCCCTTCTTCAGCCCCGGCCAGGAGAAGGGAGACGTCGTCCCCACCCTCGAGACTGGCGAATACGGACGAGACCCGACCAATGCCTTTGGGCAACAGGAGCATGAGAAGCTCAAGCACGCCCTCCTCCCTCGCCATCTTGCCATGATTTCCATCGGCGGTGTCATCGGTACCGGTCTTTTCCTTGGTTCTGGTGGCTCCCTTCACAACGGTGGTCCCCTCGGTCTCTGGCTGGGTTACATTCTCATCGGTGAGTTCCAATCGACGCTGCCGCCTACTTGCCCTTTGCTGACCTGCTTTGCCCCACTGCGTTGCGTCGCGCAGGCACCGTGTGCTACTCGATGATGATGTGCCTCGGTGAGATGATCTCGCAGTACCCGGTACCCGGTGGACACCTCAAGCTGGCCGAACGCCTCGTCGGCAAGCCCTTTTCATTGGCTGTTGGTTGGAATTACTGGTACAACTGGACGATCATCTTGCCCGCCGAACTCTCTGCCGCTGCCGTTCTCATGACCTTCTGGACCGACAAGAACCCCGCCATCTGGATTTCAATCTTCCTCGTCCTCGTAGTCGCCATCAACTGTGCTGGCACCCGCGTCTACGGTGAAGCAGAGTTCTGGTTCGCATCCATCAAGGTCATCACCATCGTCGGCCTCATCATCCTCTCCATCTGCATCGACCTCGGCGCCGGTGACCAGGGCCGTCTCGGCTTCCGATATTGGAAGAACCCCGGCCCATTCGCTCAGTACCTCGAGATCGCTGGCTCTTGGGGACGATTCCTTGGCTTCTTCAGCGTCCTCTTGCAGGCGAGCTTCAGTTTCATCGGCACGGAGATCGTCGCTATCGCCGCAGGTGAAGCTCGCAACCCGCGCAAGACGGTACCCTCCGCCATCAAGAAGGTGTGGGTCCGTATTCTCATCTTCTACATCCTGGGCACCTTCTGCATCGGTCTCATCTGCCCCTCCAACGACCCTGCCCTCACTTCGGGCCAGAAGACGACCCGATCCCCCTTCGTCATCGCCATCAAGGCTGCGGGCATCAAGGGACTCCCCTCGGTCATCAACGCTGCCCTGATCACGTCCGCAGTCAGCGCCGCGTCATCCGACCTCTTCACCTCGTCGCGTGCCCTCTACGGTCTCGCCATCGCAGGCAACGCTCCTCGCATCTTCGCCCGCACTACCAAGAGTGGTCTTCCCTACTATGCCGTTGGTGTTTCCATCCTCTTCTCTTCCCTCGCCTACATGTCCGTATCTAACGGTGCCGCCACCGTCTTCGGCTGGTTCGCCAACATGACCTCGATGGCTGGTCTCTCCACCTGGACCTGCATCGCCATCATGCACCTGCGCTTCCGCAAGGGAATGGCACGACAGAACATCCCCCGCTCTACCCTTCCCTTCACGGCCCGCTTCTCGGTCATCTACGCCCCTTGGGTCATCTTTATGACGACGATCGTCATGTTCTTCTCCGGCTTCGCCTACTTCCTCGATGCCAACAAGCCCTTCAGCCAGTCGGACTTCTGGACAAACTACGTGCCCATTCCCTTCTTCCTCGTCCTCTTCATCGGAGCTCTCATCTACTACGGCCGAGGCTCCATCCTCAGGGTGGACCAGATCGACTTTGTCACTGGTCTCAAGGAGCTCGAGGACAACGAGTACGAAGAGGAGAAGCCCACGACTCTCTGGGGCAAGATTTGGGCCGTCATTGCTTGAAGAAGAAGAAGAAGCGTGCGCGTACGTACAGCTGTTCCACTTGTATTTTCTCTACTACCATCCGTCACAGACACACAAGACGTGTCCCTTTCGTATCTTTGCTAGTCTGCCAATGTCACCTTCTATATCCGCCTACCACGCCGCGAGAGCCGATTGAAAAGAGTGAAGCCAGTGAAATCATGGCCGTCACGAGTACACCTCAGCTGTAGTCTGGCGTAGTGCTGCCACCGCCGTCAAGGCATCATCGCTCACATCGAGACAAGGTTGATTGCATCACTGCGATGGATCTAGAACACGTGCTGCCTGTGAATCCATCTACCACGGCCGAGCTCGCTCCCCTACAACACATAGCGGAAAGCCTTGTTCTGCCAGTCGGTCAGGTCCCTCTGCTCAACCGCAGCAGCAGCGTCAGAAGACGTCGCCTCGACATCTTTGTTCAGGCCAGCATCGGAGTCCAACTTCTTCTCCTGCTGGCCCTCTACAGGCGTAGGGGGCACGCTGCTACCGTCCCGTTCAGCCCTCTTGTCTCTCCTCCTATTCTCCCACGTCATCGCGCCGGCCAATATTCCCGCAAGCCCAATCGATGCGCACATCATCGAGATGATAATCTTCCAAGTCGTAGCGTAGTGCACGCTGGCCTCAGAGGGTAGCAGGATGTACGCCGAGGCGATGTTGCCTACGTTGTAGCCCACGAATACCGCCCCAGCGGCGAATGACGCCTTGGTTGTGCCCGCTACATTCGCTGCGAGAGAGGAGAGAAGCATAACGTAGGGCGCTCCAAAGGCAGGGAGGAGGTAATAGCCGATGAGCGGCATAGCCTGATGCTTCTGCCAATTGACAGAGGGAGCCCAGATCAGTGCCGCTCCCAAGATGACGGGCAAGCAGCTGAGGGCAAGAATGAGCAGGCGGGCGTTGCGGAATCGCAGTGACATCCAGCAGGCGAGGAGGATGGCCACGACGGTGACGGCGCCACCGGGCGTCTGAAGCAGGATCGCTCTGGTGGACGAGTAGCCAAACGACTTGATGAGCAAAGGACCAAAGACGGTTACGCCGCCGTTGCAGACGTAGATTGCCGTTGCGAGGAGGAAGTAGATCCACACCTTGTAGTCGCACAATGCCTCCAACACTTGGCTCCACTCCCATTTGTCCGACTCGCGACCCAGCGCTTCAAGACGTGTAGCCCGCAGCATTGCCTCTCTCTCGGCGGGCGAAAAGGTGTTGTACCCGGGCACTTTGATGACTGCATCCCTCGCCGGCTCAGGAGGCAAGAAGAGTAGCACGACGGCTCCAAAGAAGACAGTGAGGAAGCCGGGGACTAGGAAGAGGGTCTTCCAAGTGGCAATTCCTGGATGACTCCTCGTGCCCAGTCCATAATTGACCAGCCCACTAAAGACACTGAACAATCCAGTGGCAGAGTACCACACTCCGACTCGCATAGGCATCTCCTGCCTCGTCCAGAAGCGCCGCGTCACCAGGAGGAATCCAGGACTGACGGTAGACTCGACGGCGCCTAGGAAGACGCGCTGCGCTATTAGGCCTTGCCACGATGCGATGGCGGGGGTGAGGAGGACGATGAATCCCCAGAGAAAGATGGCTCCGCCCAGGAAGTAGTTGGGGCGTAGTCGCTGGGCGAGAAAGGACGCTGGAATCACCGCTCCAACATAGCCATAGTACTTGTAGGAAGGGCGAGGAGGAGGAGGAGGAGGATACGACGTCGTGTCAGTAGCTGAGCCTCATGGATCGATATCTGCGAATGGCGTTGCACTCACAAAGGCAGCAGTCGCAGCACTATACCTGCTGAGATCCCTCTTGCCACCACTGACAGTTGCAAGCTCGAGGTCATCGAGGATGCCAAAGATGGTAGCTGAACCTAGGACGGCCTTGTCGTAGAATTGAAGGCCGTAGCAAATTGTGAGCAGAGGAAGCAGGAGAATGTCGATCCGCCGCACGATGTTTCGCCGTGATGGTAGCGACGCCAACGAGGCGTTGTCCTTGCCTTCCATGTCGATGGGTGTGGGGCAAAGAGGCGCTTGCGACGTTGCCGATCGCTGTATGTCCGCCAAGATGAGATGTGAAGAGGAGAGGATTGGGTCGCCAGCCTCTCGAGGGTGGTGCTGATCACATCACCAAGTCGAGAGATGTCAGGCACTTGATGTGGCCTGACTCGTTCTTCTCACGACCAGAGCGGAGCACAGACGGACAGACGATAGGCCTGAGGCCAGCTTGGGAGCCGGGTCCGTCCCCAGGCACGCCGCGCCGCCGCGCCTCGAGGCATCAGGTGGCCGCTGCAGGTCGATCGACCACAGCGAGAGGAGAAATTCCATCAGAGGGTGGCGTGCGAATTTGGTCACGCCTGCCTTTGGTCGTCACGGCGCCTCATTAGAAGGTCAAGCTGAGCGACGCGGTCCTGTACAGCAAGGTTGGTGGGCAGGAATGGCATCAGAGATGGCCTCACGCCCGCAGCGAAGCCATGGCCACTCACCTCTTCGTTCCACTGATTGAGTGCCATGAGACCATCAATGGCTGAGTACGCTCGCCCTTTGAGACACGTGGCTGCTTCCGACACATCTTGCTGCACTCCACCTCCTCGCCGCCCAACTAACTACTACCACTTTCATGCCACCATGTTAGACGCGAGCATCACTCCTCGCGCACTTCTCGAGCATCTGTGGATGACGGCAGGCCTCCCATATGACTGTATCGCTGCCTTGCAAGTGCGCCTGCCAGCGCCTGACGCCGGGCCCAGCGTGCCTTCGACTTTCAAGGTTGGCTTGCTTGCGCAGGCCACCATCGCTGCCGTGGCATGCGCTCAAGTGCTGGCGGAGGAGCTGCAGAGTGGGCCTGCAAAAGACCTACTTGCGCGCCTCGAGAAGCGAGCAATAAGCGTTGATCAGCGAGAGGCAGTGCTCGAATTTGCGAGCGAGAAGTATACACGTGAGTTGAGGTGTCGGCGTCGAGCACCCGCGTCTTACCTACATCATCGTCGCGTCTGCACAGGCATCGCTGTTGTGGATCGTGACGACGAAGGGTCCCAGATGGGCAGAGTGTCCTCGGAACTGCTAGCAAAGTCACATCGCATCACATCATCGAAAGCCTTCGATGCACTCGGTCTTCCTCGCGACGGCTTGACGGGCGAATGGGACCCATTAGCGGGCGTCTACCCTTGTCGCGACGGCTACGTCCGTCTGCACACCAATTTTCCCCATCACAAGGCCGGACTGCTGCGAATTTTGGCCTTACTGCCCTCCTTGCCACCTTCGTCTCAGCTGCGGCAGGTAAGGCCTGTAGATATAAAGCCAGAAGTACATGCCGAGATGGAGGCCGTCCATCGTTCTCACGTTGAAGAGGCTCTACGCAAGTGGGGTAAGCTGGAGTTCGAGCGCATGGCCCAGGAGGAGGGAATGTGCGCTACGGCATTTCGCTCAGAAGAAGAATGGGATCGGTCGGAGCACGGCAGGAGGACCGCGGCTGACGCAGCCCTGCACGTCGAGCCGATCAATTCGGAGGGCGACTCAGACGACCGAGCTCAGCTGTCACCGCAGCAAGGCCCTCTGAGGATCATCGATATGAGCCGAGTCATCGCGGCGCCTGTTGCTGGTCGTGCTCTCGCCGTACATGGTCATACCGTGACACTCCTGTCATCGCCTCGTCTGCCAAACCTGCCGGTCCTGGAGGCAGATACGATGCGCGGCAAGCAGACCCATTGGCTGAATCTCGACGACGGGCTTGGCCACGGGAAAGTCGCGCTCGAGCACGCCCTTCAGAATGCAGACGTCCTACTGCAGAGCTATCGCCCGGGAGGTCTGGCATCTCGAGGCTTCGGCGTTGACGACGTTCATCGCATTCGACCGGGCCTCATCTATGCCTCGCTGAGCGCCTACGGTGGCGACGACCGAGAAGCTCCCTGGCACCAGATACGCGGCTTCGATTCGCTTGTACAGAATGCTACGGGAATCAATCACTCTGAGGCGCTGGCATTCGAAAGCTCACAGGGTCACGAGAGCAAGGTCAATGTGTCCCCCAAAGCGCTCCCGGTCCAAGCTCTCGACCACGCAGCTGGTTACCTCCTCGCGCTGGGTATCCTGGCCGCGCGCTGCCGTCAGCTCCTGGCATTGGGCAAAGAAGAGAAGGTGCGTCCCCAAATCAGCTACACCGTCCGGGTATCATTAGCCGGCGTAGCTCGACTGTTGCGCAGCCTGGGGCGCTACCCTGCGGAGGTGGCCTTTGCAGCCCCAGCTTTGCCATCGTCTACTTCTCCTCAGCTTATGATCGATCACATGGTAGCAACTCCACTGCGCAGCACACTCGATAGCCATCGCAACCTCCTGTCCCTCGGTGTCCGACACGCTGCAAAGATTGATGGCAAAAGGAGAAGGTGGAGCTCGGCACCTTCCAAGCTCGGAATGGATGGACCCCTTGCTGCCGGGCCGGAGGGCTCGGCGTCGAGGCCGATATGGGTGTCGGATGCAGGGGCGTGAGAGACAGTGATCTCCAATGCGATGCGATGTGTCACCATTACCTGCGCCGGTCATCGTATTCGTCCGGATGATGTCGTGCGCAATCCTTGGCCAGATGGAGGCGCTGCGACGCCCGCGAGGGCAAGGGGTGGCACGCAGCCCTTCAATCCATCCTATTCATGCATGCACGCTCTAAAGAAGACTTTTCCTTCGTGACAACCCATGTGGCGCTGCTGATCGTCCCACGCCGTCCCCACGATGCTCTTGCCTGTTCGGAACATTGTCATGAGGGAAATGGGTAAAGGGTAGTCAAGAACAGCAAAAGAAGGGCGAGCAATCAAGAGAAAAAAAGGCCCGAGCTGAGCTGGACGCTAGATCACATCGATACGAGAATGGGGCCCCCTTCCCTCGTTGCTCTTTTGCCGCTAGCACGGCTTGATTCATGAGCCATTCATCCCACCCTTGTTCCCATCACGATCTTGTGCATTCACAGACTTCGGTCAGGACGAGAGTCTCGGACTCTTCGCACGCAACGGGGAAGCCAAGGGCGCCAAAGCTAATCGGCGCCCTCGGGAATGCGTGTGCAAGGCGGCAATCGGCAATCGACTCTAGCCAGGGAGACAAAGCTTCGCTTGGGCCTTTGCAACGCCATCGCCTCGTGATCTCTGCATCACCAAGAAGGCTCAGTAATCTCACGTTGATGGCTCTTGCCCCTCCCCTCCCTCAATCTCACGAACACGTTCGGGTGCCCCTTGCCGAGCGACCTGACCTTCCCCTTACCCTCTTCATCAAAGCATGCCAGCATGCTCGGTCTGCCTGCATTTTTGCTTTCAATAGGGCGCCCGACATCTTGACCTCGCCAATGGGAGAATTTGAATCAGAAGACGTCGTGATTGCTAAAGCAAGCCTGAGCGGGTATTGGTCATGAAGATCGATTTCCTTTTTGCTAGGTATAGCGACGACGATGCCACGCTGCATCATGCGCTGCGCTACGGCGGGGCATCAATGTACCAGCCAGCCACCAACCATGCCATCAAGGGCCACTCGAAATCCTCGCGTCCGGCCAAGCATCCGTGTTGCCTCCAGACGACGGAGCCAGCAGCACAATAGACGGATCTCCCTCGAGGTCGGAGCATCGACGGAGATCCGCACATAGCCGTAACCTTGAATTCAAGACAGTCTTCTTGACCGGCCCGTGACAGAGCATGGCCATCTGCGTCCGCATCCGCATCCGCCTGCGCTCCAGCTCCCGAATCCATGGATGTCCATGCTCCGCGAGACAACTAACAAAGCGACAAACGGCGAATTTTATCGCCTGAGATCTGAGACCTGCCAACTACAAAGCATGTCTAGACCTGCTGCTGCCACAGCCAAGCCTAGCCTGGTGAGACGACGGTTGAGAAGTTGCGCTGGTGCGGAGCGGCGCATTGGTATTGAAGAGCAGCGAGACCGGCAGGCAAACTCCGCTCTGACTGACTCCGCCCTTTGGCGCATCGCGTGTCGCGTGGCTCGAGTTCTAGTTGGACTGAGACCGAGGATCCTACAAGCAGACATGGTGTGTGGCTTCAACTTTACGTGCTTAGCGCCGGTCGTATCACTACGGCGACTACAGCGACGGCATGCCACGCAAAGCTCAATGCAAAACGAGGGACGCCACACGCGATGTCGTTACCGACCACGCGATTCTCGTCGTGGGAAGGAAGTACCCGGTGGTGCGACTGAGACAAGATTTACGAGCGCCGTCTTTGCAGTCTGAATGACCAAGCTAAGAGCGCAGCAGTAGACACGACGGAGCTCGGTAAGGCGTTGTTGAGAAGCTGCGACGCGTCAATGACCGAGGTCCTACGGAGCTCTGGCGAGCCCAAGCCCGCGCCAGCCATTACTACCACCTCCACCGCCGTCGCTGTGGTCGTCTTTGGCCGTCGAATTGAATTGATCGACCGTCCCGCATTGGACCCCCAGCATCGGGTCGCTTCCTGCAAAGAAGACTTCGAGGCTCGTATGATCAATGATCAAAGGAGGAGCAAGGGGTAGCGGCGGGCATCGTTCGATCCATGTCCCCGCACAAGCTGTTCAATCAAGGCCGGGCACCGGGTTTTTAGGCGTACAGTACGGCGTCGCATGAACACTAGCGTGCGTGACATTTGGCACCTCGCCAGGCGGTAGCGATAAGACGGCGGGGACAGCGCGGTGGGTCAACGTCGCTACACCGCGACGCCGGCCGAAGGGCGATGCTGCTGCTGCTGCTGCTGCTGCTGCTGCTGTTTCTCATGCATGCTGGTGGCGACGAGAGAATCCCTCAACCAGATCTGCGGTGCAAGAGGTGGGGGGGACTTGATTGACGGATTTGATTGATAGATTTGGCCCGCTTGCATCTCTTGCTAGTCGATGTGATTTGTTGGATAGGGGCCGAAAGTGATGTACGAAGAATTGGGTTGCGTTTAGCCGCCGCCAGAGACCCCGCTGCGTGCGTGCTCTTCTCCACTCGGTCGACACCAACACCGCCGTAGCCGGGGGCGCTAAGCTGTCAAATGTCGTGTCCGCCCACGGCTTGTCTACTCGATGAAGTCACATGTAGACGCTAGACCAGCAGGACGAAGGACCTCCCCGTGATCTTCACTCTGCACTCTGCCGCATGGCATCGATGGTGCCTTCTCTTGGCAGGCAGGTAAGCACCACAGTTCTGCTTTCACACACTGCGTCCTCGAAGTGGTTGACATGACATCGGATGCAGCCCGCTGCCGTATCAGTGAATCCATTGACGGGATGCAGCCCACAGCGTGAGCCTTGGTTGGGCTACAATCGCCATCGCTGGTCGTACGATGCTGCTCGCCGCTGCAAGTGAGCTTGGTTTTCCCACTCGCCGAGTCTTGCATTCTCATGAGATCGTAGGCCCCTCTCAATGCTCGTTAGGGCTAAGACCAGTTTTTTTTTTCACTCTTTCAAGGATTGCCCGAGACTGATGGTGCGATCACGCACCTCTGAGATCGCCGTACGGATCGATGCGCCCTCGCCTGTTCAAGGAAGCGACAAGTTGATCGACTGTTTGACTGGCGTACTTGCCTTAGAGGGTAAAGAAGCAGGACGGACGGTCGGGCGGTAGAGGGACCCACGACGACGACTACCGATTCTGCGTCTCCGACCTGCTTCTTCAGGCAGGTCGCAGGGCCGAGCGGGGCGCTATCGACCGCCCAGGCAGGGCCCACGGACGATGAAATGGGTCAAGGCTGCCTGCAGGCCGGCCTGCCGCGCAGCTTTCACCCGCGACACACGACGGGCGCTTGCTTGGCCGGTGAGCGGAGATGCGCCCGGTCCTTTGTTTGTTCCAAGTTTCAGTGCACCATCTGTACCAGTCTAGGCCAGACCACCAGCTGCTAGCTGCTATTGAGGGAAGAGCAAGGGACAGTCCTTCCTCAGGGCAGGACTCACCGCGGCGCAAATCCACGCTGGCTCACGCCTACACTCTTTGACGATGCTTACGCTAGACACGCTACGTGTAAAAAAAGGAACTTCTTCCAAGGTCCCCACGGAGGCCTGAGCGAGGTATGAGCAAGAGGACACGAAAAGGTCCCAGCGCTGTCGTGAGAATCCGAGTGGCGAGAGCAGTAGAGCCTTGAAGCATGGATCAGTGAACTGTGAGCTGGGTGTGTGCGGTGAATATTGCGGACTCTGCCGTGCGCTCTAATTGCCTACTCAGGGGGCCCATTCGGAAGGGCCCAAGCGTGAGCGTGAGTTCGAGGAAGCCACCCGTCGCAGCACCCCATCACACCCGGCCGATGAATCGACCAAGCTCCGCTGTCGACGTTCTGGTCCTCTCATCTACGTGGAGTTGCTTGCAGACATACGTCTGAAAACCTGGCTGAGAAAAAACAAAGCCGCCTCGACTCGTCTTCGTTCTATCGCACGATTTGTCTGATTCACACTGGCTTGCGTAGAAGACTAGGAGCTTTCGGAGTCCTTTCCTATCCTACGCAATCCTTTGCCGAGGATCAGAGAAGCAGGGGGGGCCTTGGTGACGCAGCTGAGAGCGGGCCAAGGTGTGTGTGTGTGTGTGTGTGATGAATCGACGTACTTGCCGTTGCTGTAGCCGGGGCGCCCATCTCTGGGCGTCTCTCTGACCACAGCTTGCTTGCTTTTGCTTGTGTGTGCGTGTAGGTGTGCTGCAGACTGGCGCTGGGCTGCACACTGCGTCGCTAGCCCGCTTGCCCGCCCGCCGCTGCAAATGCACTGCACTCTCTCTGCCTTGCTTGTTCGCGTCTGGTCTCGTCTGGTCTCGCTTGGCCCCCTTCGCCTTATTTGCTTCTCCGCTTCGTGATTCGACTATAGGCCACATCGTCCTCGCCTAGGCCGGCCCGCCGCTAGACGTCGCCACCCATGGGCCCCCTTTCCTCTTTCTCTCTCAGTCACCGCGGCTGCATCGCCTGCCGGCCTGTTCTTTGTCCTCTTGCACTCTCCCGAAGAGGACACTGGTAAGAGAGGGTTAACCCCTGCCTCTATCTCTGCACGCACAAGGACGCACGCTTTTGGTGCTTTGTGCTGGCTTCTGCTGCTCCTTCTTTGGGGTCATCTCCGATTGCTTGCTGCCCGCGTCGTCGCAGTCGAAAGACTAGCGCCTAGCCGCCTGCCTCTACGGGCGGGGATCAGTGAGACTGCGTGTGAAGAGAAGGGCCCGAGAGACGAGACGAGGTGAGACTGACGGGCGGGAGCCGTACGACGACGGCGGCGGGCCACGCAGAGGCGACAGGACGACGACGACGACGTTTCATGTTCGTATAATTATCCACCAGTCCCCTCTTAACGCCGCTACCATCACGACATCTCATTGCTCCTTCCATTCTCTCATCCCCATCATATCTCCCATTCTTTTTCGTCGCCCACTCGCGAGCCACTCACTATCCGGCTCATCAGTGATTACTAGCTAGCAGCTCCTTTTTGCCTTGGTAATCACGCCCCGTCATCCCTCCTACATCCAGCCGCCGCTGCCGCCGCCGCCAGAGCTGCCGCTGCCTCCATCCAATACTCCTTCGGCCTTTCGGTGTGACCTCCGGAATACTCGTCCTCTCCTCAACAATCTTGCTATCTTCGAGATCCTGATCCGACGATCATCTTGCGTCAATTGTATGCCCCAAGTATCGAAGAGCAAGTAGAGCAACTCCACCTATCCGGCCTAGCAACAAGACCTTCAAAATGGCCGCCGCCGTAGCTTCTGCATACCACTGCCGGCCCTCATCGTCGTCGTCTTCGTCGTCTTCGTCGGCCTCGACATCGTCATGTGGCGCCGCCAGCTACGCTCAACACCACAAGGTTGCCTCGTCATCATCGAGGCGATCCAGCCGATCTAGCAACTCAGCAATCGAGCATGACCGCTTCTATGGCCACCGAGGTGAGTACGAGTGCAGAGGCAGAGTGTATGCTATTCCATCAGCGCCTTAACTGACACTTGAACACACCTTCGTCTCTGCGCTATAGACCTCGCCGAGCTGTGCGAGCGAGTCATTCTCGCCCTCTTCTCTTGCCCTCTCGACTCGACATCGTCGTCTGTCTCATCGTCACCTTCGAGCTCGACGACCAAGGCAGCACCGCGACTCTCCGAATTCATCGCCTACGCCCTCCACCGTACGCGCCTGCCCCTCGCCGTCACCCACCAGGCCCTTTTCCTCCTCAAGCGTCTCAAGTCGAGGTTCCCCGCCGCCCGGGGCTCTTCTGGTCACCGCCTGTTCATCTCGGCCCTTATGCTTGCCAGCAAGAGCACCTGCGATGACACCTACTCGAACAAGAGCTGGACCATCGTTGGCCAAGGGCTCTTCTCCCTCCGAGAAGTCAACCAGATGGAGCGCGAGCTCTTTGGCTACCTCGGCTTCCGAGTCAATGTAGAGATTGAGGAGCTCGACGACTTTGTCGCCGGACTCGAGCAGGGCCGCATCCATGCACCTGTTGAGCCACCTTCGCCCAACATGAGCTCCATGGCCGATCACGACCAGTTCGAGGCTCCTCGACACCACCACCTTGCCGCCGCCGTCGAAGACGTTGAGATCGTCGGTGCACCTTCCGCTGTCTCGCCATCGGCAGCCTCGGAGCCATGCTTCCCGGACCGCTACGCCCCTGTGGCACCCTTCAGCAGCCGCGCCAGCATTGCAGGCTACCCATCCATGGCATCACAACCTATGGTCTCATCGAACAGCGTTCCTGGCGCTAGCTCCAGCGACACGGCCTTGGACAGGGCGAGCGCCAACTATCGCAGCCACTCGGTCTCTCAACAGTACAACAACAGCCATCAGCGAGCATACACGGTCCCTCCTTCAACGCAGCCTACGCACCTCTGCGTGCCCGGCGCAGCACCGGCCGTCTACTACAACCCTGGCTCGCCCTCATCGTCGCGCGGCAGCATCTCCTACGGCTCTGTCATGTCATCTTCGGACTCAGCTATGTCCCACCTGCCCAGCCCATACGACTCTGCCGCCTCGAGCAGCCGTACTACACCGCAGACGCCCGCCTCGGAGTTCGCCGACTCGCCCTCTAACGGCGACGACTTCGTCTGGGAGGCAGTCGACCCGCTCGACGCACCCCAAGGTGCCCCGGCTGGCACGTACGACGCTTACGCAGCCTACCAGCAGCACGCCGCTCAGCAACAGCAGCAGCAGCAGCAGCAGCGCGCCCACCAGATCAAGGCAGCCGCTCCTCGCTTTACATCGAACCCGTTCGCATCCTCCACCGCAGAGGCATCAAAAGCAGCAAATGCTGCAGCAGCCTACCGCTATCAGCAGCAGCAGGCATACGGCGACCACCCATCATGGTCGTCTTAGACTCTTCTCAAGCTCCCTGACTTCTCAATGATACCGTCCATAGTGACCCTACGCCTCTCGAAGTAACGACAGACCCTCTTTCCCCTCCTTTACGACAAGGCCAAATCCATCAAATAGCTAAGCATTCCATTCCGACTACCAGCGACGGTCAGCCACGCCGGCCCGTGGGATCGTGCGGACCTCGATCTCTCGTCAGACAACGTCAGACAACACACTCTCTTTTGCTTCTCTCCAATCATCTGGGCATTCATTCAGTCTAATCCTCTCACACCCTCACACTACCACCATGCCAGTCTAATGATACTCCATTGCCTTGCTCATTGCCGCCGTAGTGAAGTGTGACGAGAAGACTCCATCGTGTCGGGGTCTGGTCGTCTACCTGTCCACGCGGCGTCAATCCTGCCACGCTATGCCAATCCTCTTCCCAGCGCTCACTCATCAGCACCTGTCACTCCCCTCCCTCTCCGCCTACGGGCACTTTGCTACTCCTGGCCCTCCTCATCCAGCACTTTCATCTCGGACCCTCCGAAAGGAAGTCCTCGCCACCTACTCATATGAAGCCAGTATCTTCTCGCGGCAGCACTACCTCACCCGGCCGGAAGGCGTCTGCGTGCTCGTCTCGTCTCACTCTTTCAGTCTAACGCACGCAAGTGCGCACACATCTGCGCGTCCAATCTGGCACTAGCATGTCAGCTAGCTCGGTGTACCTGGAAATACAACCTTAGTCTTCGCAGGTCGCGATCTCCGTGTTTCATTCCATTCGCGGCTCATGGTTTCAACCTGAGATATCAAAGAGGAAAAGACGGAACGTCCGACTCGCATCTCGCTACGGACAGGAGACGTTGACATGAACGTTGCGCTGCGGAAGTCTCGGAAGAGTAACGAGGGCGTGCGTAACGTACGCCTCAACCCCTGACTCTCTGGATTTAATCGAAATCTAATCGTGGTCGCATCATGGTTGCGAGGGCAGCGTGCTACCGAAGGCGCTGTCAAGTAAGGGGCTCCTCTCGCCTCATCAGTTGCCGGCAAACTTCCGGTCTTGAACGGTCGCTCGAGAGACGTACAGCTGCGTCTTGATCTTCATCACGGCCTGCGACCTGGAATAGCCAAGACTGTCATGGTTCAATGCTACTGCACTGCGTGATGCTGGATAGCGCAGTCGGCGCTACTTTGCCCCCGAATCGCCTCACAGGCGATAGGAGATTGGACGAGCTTTCGCCCTTATCGTCGCCGTGGCGTTACTGTCAAGCTCAACCTCGACAAACAAAGATGTACACGCACAAGCACAGCGCACCTACAGACAGCCATATTAGCCCGTTTCCATCCAGACTCGCGCTCCTACTTCTACTCGTACAGACACGCACAGCAATGTCGTCGGGTGATCGCGATGTGATTCGATGGAAGAGCATCGTACGTCAAGCGTCGAGCATGGACAGGAAGGTCTTGTTCACTATCCCTCGTCTAGGGACCAAGGAAGTGGCACAGCGTTGGGCTGTCTTCGAGGTCACGCCCTTGCCGGTGAGTACAATCATCAGAAAGGTACGAGGGCCGCTGGTTCGTTGAGCAGACTTGATTTCGAGGATAGCGTCGGATGGAACTCCTGTCTCTTCGTCATTCGTGCTTGCATCGGGCCACTCCATCCCTGATGGACCATCCGCGAACATGGACGAGGCAGCATGATCCCTCTCTGAGCCCCCCTAGCTCCATCAAGGCAAGGAGCCTACGCGGCTGTTGGAGTCACTTCGGCAGAGTATTGCATTGCGCGTCGTGAAGTGTCGCTGAAACGGGGCACGTGAGTACATGTGTGCGTATGATTGATGCTGGATATTGTCCAAGTCTTCGTGACTATTCCTACTCCCAACCATCACCGAGCAGCAACGCCTCCTGATGCCGACCGTTGGAAGAGGGGCGTCTGCGGCGGCATGCCAGCCGGAGCCTGCGACGCTGACTTCGTGTCCGTCCCCGGCGCTGACTGTCCCGGTGTCGCCGCCTTTCCCGTCGACCCCACCAAGACGTTCATTTGCTCCCTCGCATAGCTCCCGCTCAAGACCCTGAGTGCCCGATCCACCTCGAAGCTATCCGATGAGACGTCCCCGAGCGAATCATCGCCTCCTGCACCGCTACTGTCGAAACTGAGAGTAGACATGTCCGCCCGACCACCATGAGTTGCAGAAGACAAGGAGCGTCTGGCCAGATAGGCGGCCAAAGGGCTGGCATTACTCGGCGGACCAGAGGGGAGACGGCGTTGCTGTAGCAGACCGCCAGAGGGGGACGAAGTCGTGCTGTAGCGCGGCGCAAGCGGGCTGCCGCCTGGTGATGAAGAAGAAGGAGAAGAGGATGAGGCATTGCGAGCGGCTGCCTCCAGACTGGCTCGGAGGGGAGAGTGCGGAGAGTAGCGCCGCGCAGCCTTTTCGGAAGCGTCCTTGCTGCGCGTTGGTGGTGGTGCTGGCTTGACATCGATGTGGCCTGGAGGTCGTGCCAAGCTGGGCGCCGTCTTCCCTCCTGCTGCTGCAATTTCCTTTTGTGTCGTTGAGTGGAACAACAAGTGCGCTCCTGCCTCTACAGCATTGATCAGGAACAAGATGCTAGCTGCCCATCTTAGCCACGCAAGGGAAGAGTCGAGATGCTCGTCTGCCCTGTTTCCTAGCGCCGAGTATACGAGGTCGAGAAGCGACCAGTATATGCGCTTTGATTGGGTGATGCGGGGAACAAGGAAAAGGAGGAGGAGTGCAACTAGGTTCCACCTTAGCCGGGCATAGAGGGCTGCTGATGAAGCCGCGGGTCCAGCGGACACTATTCGGGAATCTGCTGCGGAAGAGGGCCTGCTGGGTGTTTGTGTCATGGATGCTTGACGTGATGCAGGAGATGCTGTGACTGAGGATGAAGTCGTCGTCGCGGCGCTGACTGGTTGCGCAGGGCGAGGAGGAGCCACTTGTTGTCCAGGCGTGGATGGCATAGCGTCCCTGTTCGTCATCGAGGTAGATGGACCGGCATCCTGCCACCTGACGACCTTGCGCTGGGAGGACGTCGAAGGCGCTCTTCCCAGTCCTGAAGGTCCAGGTGTCTGATACGGCGCCGCCATCATCAAGGTTGAGGATTGGATGTTGAGAGCGACGAGGCAGCGAGCGACTCTGACACGGACCGACGGAACAGGCACGTCGAGCATGTGCCACGCGAGCGTCCCCCGCTGGTCCCTTGGCCGGACTCGGATCGGTCCGTGGGTGGACCTTTTCGCCGCCGAGCGGCAAGGCAAGCAAGCAATCAAGTCTTCTTCATCGATCCATCGGAGGTTGCTCAGCATATCCCAGGCCCACCACTTCCTTTTCGCCACATCACAACATGATCCGCTCATCATCAGCAGCGGCATCAGCAGCATCGTCCTCAGCGAGGACGGCAGGCAAGGCACTGGCTCGCCCACCTACGCTAGTCATCAGCAATGGCGTGCGCATACAGCCACGCCCCCTCGCCCTCAATCGTCCACCCACAGCACTCGCCATACATCACTCTCATCGTCACTTCTCATCCTCAACTCCTCGTGGGGATGGACCCGCCCGCTCTCCTTTCCAAGTCTTTGTAGACACGCTCAAAGAGGAGCTCAAGAAGTCCCAAGAGATGCAGGACAACATGCGCCAACTCCAGGGAGAAGCAGGCAAGATCCAAGACTCCGAAACAATGAAGCGCATGCGCGAAGCCTACGAACGAGCGCGCATCATCACCTCCATCAAGGAGAATCCCCGACTTCAAAAGGCAGCAGCGCAGCTTCGCAAGAGTGGAGGCACCGTAGGCGATGCGGTGGGGACTGCACTGCGGCAGATGGAGGACTCTGAGCTCATCAAGGGGCTCTCAGCTATCTCGTCGAGGATGGCAAGGCAGCTAGCCGACTCCACGGCACCCATTAGGAATACCGAGGCGTACAAGGCTTTCAGTGAGACGTTGACTGAAGCCTTTGACGATGGAGGATCGGCGCTGCGCATCGATACAGGAGCTGCGGATGCGAGGGAGGCGAGGAGGTTGAAGCGTGAGGCGCGACTGAGGAAGATTGGCAGGCCTCCGCCTAGCATGGACCCAGAGACGCCACAACAGGCTGCGGAGACTGTCGTCGATGATGCGGCTTCGAAGGAGGAGGCAGACCCTATTCAGCAGGCGGCTGCCGCTGGTGCTGCAGCTGGATCCGCAGGAGCCCGGGCAGCTGCCGAAGAGGATGGTGCGAGCACCTCATCGGCAGCAGAAGAAGGCGGCAAGCAAAGCGAGGCTTCCTCATCATCAGCAGGAGCCCCAAAGCCAACGCCACAGCCCCGCAAGAAGCCTTCCGGCTATGCTATCCGGGTGCGTTCCCTCTCCGAGGATCCCAACGCTGGCCAATCTCTAGTACTCCGGCCCGAACCAGCATACAAGCAAGCCTGGTCGACCTTCAAAGAGAACAATCCTATCATGCGCAAGCTCTCCGACCTCCGCACCGCCTACGACGAGAGCGAAAACCCCTTCATCGAACGGCTCCGTAGCGTAACGGAGACGATCGGCGGATGGTTCGAGGAGAATGAGATGGCGCAGGTAGTAGGTGTCTTCAGATCGCTCGACCCTCAATTCTCGCTCGAGAGCTTCCAAAGGGAGCTGAGGGAGTACGTCCTGCCGGAGATTGTAGATGCCTACCACGGTGCTGCCCGCCATCTGTTGAGGCAGTGGTGCTCCGAAGCCACCTACAATGTGCTGATGGCTACGGTGGATCCCTACGTCAGCAAGGGAATGATTGCCAACGGCCGGCTCTTGGACATGCGCAACGTCGACATCATGCAGGGGAGGATGCTTGACAACAACGTGCCCGTCTTGGTGGTCAGCTTCACAACGAGTGAGCTGATGTGGTTCAAGGACCCAAAGACGGGAGAGGTGAAAGCGGGTAGGGATGATCAAGCGGACCTTTGCAGGTATGCGGTGGTATTGACGCGACTTGAGGCTGAGCTGGATAATGAGGTTACGGGCGGGTGGAAGGTCGTCGAGCTGGCGAGGAGGGGACAAGGGGCTTTCTTGTGACCGAGGGGAGGAAGGGTAGCAAGGAGAAGCAATAGAAGTCGGGAGATCGCGACTTCACCATCATCATCACTCTAGCAGCATCATGCTCGAGCATTATTAGAATGGCAGCAACGCGTCTCACATGAAACACTACTTTCAGAGGCTCTCCTT